>NC_080095.1:78290826-78596451 GCF_950005125.1 Chionomys nivalis | reverse complement strand
TCTTACAGTTCTCTGACTTATCTTTAAAAAGAAAATAGTGTAAGTTTTGATTCCTGACACATGCCATTGACTTGTTGACTAACTTGTTCCATAAAAATCAGGGTTTGAACTACATTCCAAAGGGAATTACTTCCTCGGATGAAAAGAAACATAAATTGACAAAAAGCCATTAGGTGTGGTTTCCGGATATTCCAACTGCGTGTCCCAAGGGGTCTATGGTATTAGTGGTTATTGTAATCCCAATCATTTTTTCCCCGTTAAAGTTTATGTTCCAAGAAAAAGATTAATTTAGTCTCCAGGAAAACAAAACAAAAGAACTTAACTTTTGTTCAAGGCTCCACTAAGGAAATCTCCAACACAGATTCATGTGTCTGTGAACAGCAACATGGGTTTTTAATTGTGACATTCCAAATGAAACACACTCAGTAGTGTGTGTGTAGATAGAGGAGTCTTGCTAAATTCAATGGTAGATGATTTATGGTGGTTACTAGAGCAAAGAAAGTCATTTCATTTTAGTTAATTATCCCCATTCCTTTGAGGAACAAGATTCTTTCCACATCTGCACAGTCCAGAAATGTTGTTAAATTTTGAGAAAGAGAGTACAGTTTTAGTTTCTGTCATCTTTTAGAAAGGAAGGCAAATCTTTCCAGCAATTGCAAAACATAGAGAATCACATTTACAAATAAATGTGCATAGCTGTAGAACAGGAGAGATAAGAGAGCATATGAATCGATCAACTCACAGTGTGGGTGAGAGTCTTGGGAGAATTGCTTTGACATGTCCATGAAACCCACAGAAATAAGAGGTATCGGTTATCGAATAAGTCATTGGGAAAAAAAAAGGTCATCTATAGAGAGGTGCAGTGGCTCTATATAACTAAGTTACATGAAAAGAGAATGGAGAGAAGCTATAAAACTAGGAAGTTAGGAAGGGGCCAAATCCTAAAGCTTATAACATAAACTAGGGTTCAGTGACTTGTCAGCTAAGAATGGGTTTCCCATGTATGAATCATACAAAAATTACAGGAGTCATATATTGGGACACCAATGATGTGAAGTCCAAGTTTTAGTGTACAGAAAGGGTTCCTGGCTAATAACCATGCCCATTAAAGCATGAACTGCCTTGAGTCAAGTCTATACTACTATGGAGCAGGTTAGTAGCTACAGCAGAACACAGTAAATTTATTTCTTGTCCTTTCCAGAGAATTTTGCTGACTCTTGTCTTAGAGCAAGTCTTTCACAGTCTATCCTCTAAGTAGAAAAAACAGGAAAACAAAATCCATGATGCTCTTTATAAGTGAGAGCCTGTCATTCAATATTACTGCCAATGTACACTCTTTTGTGTCCAATTTTGAAAATAGTTCCTATGTGGGCACAGTAGATGAAAAAGCAGTATAAGAAAGTTGAGGGAAAATGAGGAAAATCTACCCTTGGGAGGAATAGTTGTTTCCATAGAATAAAGTCACAGGGATGGTAGTGAGTCCTCTATGTCTCCTATGACGAATGTAAAAATTTGCCTCAAACTGGATGGTTCCAGGTCTGCTCTACTTGATTAATATAAGATTTTCAGGGATGGAAAAAGACAAGTAGATGGAAGGATTTCTGTTAATCCCCTTTCCAGAGCTTGGCCGTTGTGATGAGATTTCAGAGGCCTGTTTTGATCTCTCATTCTTTCGCATGACTTATGGCCTCCTTGTATGGTTTATCAGAATCCTTTGTCATGTCCCTAACTGCACACGACAGCAGCCTGCGCTGTGTGTGTTAATTGTTGATTAACAATGGTAATTGTTTTAACCATTTCTGTCCTTGCTTTACTTTCACCATGAATGGATTAAACTCAGTAAATTATATTTCTTGGCCTTTATAGATCTGTCTTCTACCGCTCTGGGCCTCTGACAATCAATAGTGGCTCCTTTCGATCCTGAAGTCTAGGCAGCCAAGGCTTCTGGCTTAGTATATTACTTTTGTTAATTACTAAATTTTCCTTTGTTTTCAGGTTGGCTGTTATCCTTTTTCACAAAATTTTATTATATTAAACATCTCTTTATGATATTTTATTTTACCTTTCTTAAGGGAATAGGGTCTCATATGAAGATTAGGTTGGCCTTGAACTTAGGATCCTCCTGACTTTGCCTCTCAAGTGATGGGATTTTGTTCTTCGGGCCACCATGCCCAGATTCTGTTTTATTGGTGATTGTGGCAAAGTCTACATAATAGGATTTTACCTTAAACAGTTGAAATGTAATTGAGTACATTCTAATTGCTATAGTACCAACACTACCGTATATTCAAACTATAGTCTATAATCATTGAGAACTATCCCCATTCCTCTTCTTCTTTTATTCTGTACATGACAAGCAAGGCAGAGTGTGACATCAAACATCAAGTATCTTTCTTTAATTTTTCTCACTTATTATTTCACTAAACCTGAAGCCATAGGCTAGGCTGGGCTTCCCAGATAATGAGCTTTGAAAGTCTTCTGCCTCTGACTGGTTGTTTATCTAGGTTCCAGGGATCCTAACTCAGCTTTTAATGCTTCTATATCCATCATTGAACCAACTGAACCATTGCTCCAAACCCCGAGGATATAATTTTAGTATCCAGTAAAGTAAACACACAGCAGGCTGTAGTTGTCACTGTAGGTGTATTCATTTACCACATACATTTTATTTTATTTTATCACCTGGATTCCTGAAATAAAATCTCACTTTGTAGCTCAAATTTGTAACTCAGAATCACTAGTTCTGGAATTGCAAATATTCACACCTGTACCTGGCTCAACTTTTACATTTTCATAAGATTTTAATAAGATTGCTATAGTTAATAGTGTTGTGACAAATAAGGAATGCTCACAGAAACATCTGCTAATGTCTTCCTTCCTTCTTTGAGTTTTCCCTTAGATTTCTTGATTTTTCTTTTTTTTGCTGTTTTTTTAAACAGTTGGTGTTAAAATGAGAAGTATGCATTTCTTTTTATTGTATAAACTTTATTATTTAAAAATATACAAAAATGAAAACATCAGGTACCCAGAGTAAGCAGACTGAAAGTCTACACAATTCAAGAGACTTTTAGACAACGTTTGGGATGGGACCAGTAAAGTTTTACATTAAATTTTATACTTTTAGTATCAAATATAATTTTATGCACTTATCCATCACCCATACCAAAAATAAAAAACCAACTATGACAGAGTTAGGAATAGAAAAACAACTAGTTTATTTCCTCTTTCCTACTCACGTCCATGACCTGATTTAATCCTTCCTCGTCCCCTTACATTTAGCCTGTTTCTTTTCTTCATGTTCTACTCTTTTCACATGTGCATCTCTTTACAAATATACAATACATACTGAAATATATATATAGTTTTCTAGATTCTACATTCTATATGTGAGAAAGGATATGAAATTCATTTCTCTTTGGAATTGTGTGACCTCACTTAATATAATATATTTTAAGTCTAGCTACTTTATGCAAATTTTTAGTTTCAATTTTCTTTAGAGTTAAGTAGTATTCCACTTCATATGAATTCAATTTTCATTATCCATTCAGCTCTTGGTGGAAGCTACCATTTCAGCCTTGTTTTGCTATAATCTTCACCTGTTGTTAACAATACTGTGTTAACGTTTCCCTCAAAGCACCTGTGCATTGTCTTCTAGGCTCATTTTCCTTGCTCCTGCTTATTACTGTTAGAATAACAATATTAAGTGGAAAACTGAAGCACATGAAGGTTTTTTATCATATTTGTGTGCATTTTGCATGTTTAATATTAAATATTAATGGAATAACAGCGATTTCAAGAGGTACTGAATAAATGGAGCAATTTTATCAGGTAAACATTCTTTCCAGTCATCTCTCCTTGTTGGCAGATTCACTTCAGAGCTGCGTTGCATGCTTCATCTTTTAGCACCAAGTCAACTTTCCAAGAGACAAGGTGCAACTTCTTTCTCCATGAAATGCACTACTCCTGAAATCTATGAGATACAGAAAGGCAGTGAGCATCATGGTCCTATTTTTTAAAGACTTACAACATCACTGAGACCCTCTTTGTCATTGCAAGGAGCGGGTTGAAGTTGCTAGCTAGATTCTAAGGGAACTTCTGTCACGAATGTGTAAGTAGCTGTCAAGAGGATGGAAAAGGAAAGTTTGCCTTGGACAGACCTGTTAGATAGTTGAGGAACAGAGAAGTAAATATTCAACATGCAGAAGTTTTTTAAAGTTACTCAATAATAAGTAAACACAAAAGAAACAAACAAAGCCACTAACATTCATGCTCTCTCACCTAACTGGAACTTGATGTTGTTAACTGGAACTTCAGCATCCAGGAGGTAGAGGCAGGTAGAACTCTGATCTACACAGCAAGTTCTAAGGTAGTCTTGGATACATGTAACAGTCTCTCAAATAAATAAACCAACAAAGCCCAACCAGAAAAAGTTTGGTCGGTGATGCCATTATATCACAAATATGGCTCTGAGAAAAAAATAAAGAGAAGCAAGCATTTTGAAATATTTTATTTTCTGCAATACCATTTGGAATTTTCTTGAATCAGCAATAAAAGCACATATTCCTATTGTGCTGTTTTTGATTGTGAGATTGGTGCTGCATTGGGTGCTTCACCATCTTAAAGTACAAAGTTTCAAAGCTTTTAATCACTTTCACATGGTAAAAAGTGTGGTGCAAAGAAGAAAAATGGGTGTAGAAAAAAATCACCTTTCATTTTACCCTCACTGAAACTCTCAAGGCAGGTAACATGATTGTTTCCAGTAATTTAGGCATGCCTAGGAGATATAGATTCCAGTCCCTGAGTCTGATCCCCTCCGTTAGAAACTGCCTGACTTAAGGGAAGATGCTGAAAGAGATGGGTTATGTTCAAAGGCAGCTCACGGCCTGAAAGATCTCAATATAATTTATGCCTTGCATGGGTAAGGCGTGTTGAGGACAAACTGAGTCTATACTGACTAATCACTAGAACCAGAGAGGCAGGGAGAGAGAAGCAGAATCAATCCAATTATCCTAATTAGAGGTTTGAGTTTTTAACAAAATGAGATATGGATATTAGAAGTCTTCTTTTCTCTTTCATTGTTGTTATCTGATTTATTATTGTTGTTGTTTTGTAGCCAATAAGGGTCTTATTTTGTAACTCTGAATATCCAGGAATTCAGTGTATAAATTACAAAGACTCCGCGTCAACTAAAATCCACCTGCCTCTGTCTCATGCATGGAATTTAGGCATTCTACTTTTCCCCTCCTGTCTCCAGCAGCCCTCTGGTCAAGGCTAGAGCAGATCATGAGAGTCATGACATGACGTTTGGCCAGGTGCAAAGGGGAAGACTTCAGAGTAAGCAGCATTGGTGTGGAGTCAGAGCAGAAGGGTTTCCAAAGATCCCCTTGTTGGCGTCATCAACAGACATCTGCCCAAGTTCTCAGATATTGAGTTTCAGGAAGGAAGCTGCCAAGACCAGGAACTTGAATATGTTAAAGAGCTCCGTGCACCATGAGGGCTGTGCCTTTTATGCCAGGTGTTGGATGAATCCTAGATCTGGTGTAAGGAAGGTAACTTGTCTGTGAGACCTGAATTAAAGCCTTTGTAATTGCCTCTGCTCGGGCCCGAAAAATTACATATAGGCTTTCAGCAGAACAGATTATTTCAATGAACTTATGGATTTCAGTATGAACTTAATACACCACCCCTAAGCAGGAAGAGTGAAGGTTTCATACTCTGTTATTGAGAGGAGAGAATGAACATTTTCGCTTTCCTATCAGTCTTGATGGGTAATCTTCAGACTCCTGTGGTCAGTTCCAGATTTGCTTTGATTACTATGTCTCTTCCTCCTTTTGATTTTTCTTCATCATAGGCATTTTCTAGTGGCAACAGTAAAAATTATTATCAAATTTATTTCTACCTAAGGAGAAGGGTTAAATTTAATACTTAGCATCTTAAAATTATGTAAATTGCAAATTTTTTCAAGTTACATTAATTTGGGTTTAATGGAATACAATAGGACTACTGTTTGCATTTAATTACTATTGGGTATTGCAAACTGACAATGGGAAATCGAGTCTCAAGTGTGAACAGAGAGTTCTCCCTCTACCATCTGCAAAAACAGTATCAAGAACAGTTAAGATTGTTGGGTAGATGAGAACTTGGGCCACTGGGTAAAAAGATATCTTAAATTTCAAGTAATAAGTAACTTATGCTATATTTTCACTTCTCCATAAGCATTGCCACTTCTGGGATTTTAAATATTGAAAAGGTATGGGTTGTTCCATTTATGTGATACTAACAAAGTCATATTTGTCCACTGTGCAAAAGATCTAACTTTTCAGAACGTTGTCACTTTAAGAAGACTAAGGTGTCTGTGTAGATGAAGAGATGCTCTTATTACAGGGCACCAGGAAAGAAGCAAAACAAAAGATGCATCCAGTTAGGGATAGCCTACACACACACACACACACACACACACACACACACACACACACACTACTTTCAACTGTTAAAATAATCTTAAATGTACTCTCTGTATGAGTATCAACAGTATGTGAAGAAAATTTATGGACTGAACTAGTGCCATATTTGCATATAGTATCTCTGGTGTAAACATGATGAAATTATCAATGAGACTTCCTAATTTGATCCTGAAGTGAAGGGCGCTGTCCAATGAATCACTTGTACTCATAGGAGGCATTGTTGCCGCTAATAGGGCAGGAATGGGACCCAGATGTTCTCTGAAAAGTTGGTCGCACTGGAGGCCGGGAGCATTACCTAATGTGTAGGCAGCCATATGGAACTGAAGGTTGGAAACATCCCATAACAAGTCATACATCACTGAGCTGACAGCAAGGGTTCAGCTTGCTTTTATTTAAATCATAAAAGCAGCTGCCTAGCTGTCTAGCAGTATTAAATTTAACCCTTTTCTCCTGGCAATTGAATTCAGTAATTTATGCAATTTTGATCGGACCACTGCGTAAATATCACGGGAGGGCTTTCACTTATTCGCGTTTCTTAAATTCACATCCAGACCCACGACTGTCTTATTTTTTTTTTTTTTCTTGAAAGAGAATGCTCACAGATAATGCACCTGGCTAAGCCTATCTGGTGAATCACAGAGGAGTACTGTAATTTCTGCTTCGGTAGATAATTACCATGGCAATATGAACAAATGAAAGATACTTTTAAGTGATCACTGGTATCATTCAGTGCACTTGTTTTCTTTTGTCATTTTGATTTCTTCCTTTTCTCCTGATTTGTTCTTTCCCTTTTGCATCCTTCAAGAATTTCCATTATGGGCCTGGGCACCATGCTTAGTAGTCTAGCTTTCTGCTTGCACTCCCCGAATTCTATATTTGACCTAGTCAAGGCTATTGTTCCAGACTCTTTTCTTCCATCGTTCTTTATTTTATCTCTTTGCCTTTTAGCAGAGTCCTTCCTTCAGTTCTATTGAGTTATTTTTAATTGTCTTTCCACTATGGACACATAGGTTACTCAACCTCATCAGGAAGCCTTTCTGCAACATTTGCGAAGTCTTCAACTCAGGCTTGCCCACACGTGCTTCAAGCAGCTACACCTAGTTTTAAAACGCATTTCCTGATTACAACAGAATATACATTGCTGTCTGTTGGAAAAGTGTGGATTTTAATTTCCTGTGGAAAGAAACACGATTTATTTCCCATGGTAGAGGAGGCTGGTGGGACTAAGACAGCTCTCAGAATTAAGAAAGAGTTTGTATTTGTCCAAGTTCTTCATTAACTCCAGTGTTAATACTATTTTTATGTATCCGTACTTTTGCTCTACTACATGATATTTTTTCAGAGATATGTAGGATGAAGGTTGTTGCATCTTCTTATTTTTGTTGAAGTTATGTGAATTTTGATGGGTTATTTCTCATGCATATATTATTCTTCACAGGAGGACTTTCAAAGTGAGTTATATCTATGGTGATCAATATCCAGAAATATTCCCCTACAACTGCATGAAGATTAATATTCTAACATTATTTAATGTGTCAAACAGGTGCCAACATGATTTGTTGTGGGTCAGGGAACAATTTGATGTTCTCTAACACTAATATAATAAAATGAAGGTCATATTCTGAAACAATATTTTTTTTCTCAAATGTCAACTCTCTGCCTAGACAGAAGTTCTGACTTCATAGTCTGATTCTTTAAAAATATATATGGATCATAAGCTAAGTCAAGGGGTTGGAACATCAAGAATTTCTTGCATTTGGACAGGTAGAGAACTGTAGTTGCTGTGACTTGGTTCATCACCTTAGAGTCCCTGTAATCCAAAGGCAAGTCAATTTCCTTACTGTAGATCATCTCCTAATATTCAGTGTAAATTTAGAGATGGATCCACCCTGATAATATTTAAAGTAAAAAGCATGTTAGGAAGCAACATGAGGAAGTAACAGGGACCTGAAAGTTCTGCTTTTCATATATCATCCAGTCCAGGTTTGATAAGACATTAGCCAATCTGCCCATGATCTCTAATAACTTTGCCTGCTTACTTCATTGAAAAAAAAAATCTTTAAAGATCAAAATGTCTTTCTTGTACTTATGTGAGAACCCTCCTTTTAAAAAAAGATATTTTACAAAGATTAAGTATTTCAGACTAATATAATGGTGTCACCAACCTCACAACTAGGTTAAAGTTTTATATGATAGCTGTCTGCTAGATATTGCATATTAATATTACATCAAATAGTGATAATGGTCAAATTAGGAATAACAGTACTGTGACACTGAATTACCTTACAAGTTATATGTACTGTTGAAACTGAATTTCAGCATTTGCCTTAAATTGCCTTTTGGGTATATATTTAAAATTTATGTACTTTTAAATTTATGCAGTTACTAGACTCCAGTTATACCTTATCAGTGCTCAAATGATCCTAAAGTGGTATTTGAATTAAATATAAAACCAAATAAAATATAATTCTTGATTCCTGAATAATCGTTAACCCCCTTGCACACACATGCTAATGCATCTGTATGTGCATTCATGTTATAGTTTTAGAGATCATATGCAATGTTTACATATTATATATAATGAAGATGTTTGATCAGTATTATAGTACTCACATACAATTATGTTTCTGTAGGTATATAAGAGAAATGTGGTTATGTTTCCATGAACATATATGAACTTCTTTTTACTTATAAATACAATATCATAGAGTAAATTTCTGACTACTCATAAACTCTCATGTTCAGAAATACTTTAGACAGACATATACATGCTTAAAGAAAAATGAATTCACTATCCACATCTCTGAGTTATGAGGATTCGACTACCTAGGACCAAAATTTCAGAAAACCTTTGCATGTACTCTGTACATGGGCATGCATTTTTCTCATCATAGTTCCCTAAACAATAATGTGTAACAACTATGAATTATGCATTATACAATATTGCTTATATCAATGATCCAGAGTTGAATTCAATTGCTAGAAGGTATGAGTGAGTTGCATGAAAATATCATCCGTTTTACATAATGGACAATGAGTGTCATAAACTCTGATATCCAAGGGCATTCCTATAGCCAGTCCAGCAGAGATTCTGAAGAAGGACTTTTATATGTAAAAAGGATTAATTTGTTTCTGTTTAGGTTTACTTATTGTATAAAAATTAGATATTTATCATAGTAAAGATCATCACAGTGTTGATCAGACCATGATTATCTTTATTTGTAAAATCAATAATTAAGGCTACATTTCAGGTGTCTGTAAGCTAATTAATATGATACCAGTTCCTGAGTAACCACAAAATTCTATTTCCCTAGATATCCATAATCTTAACATACAGTTTCTAAAAGTTATTACCTTAGAACATGGTCTAAGAAAGAACAGTATTCTTTCTAATGAGTTTCGATAGAGAGATCAAAAAGTAGTTGAGTGACCAATTTAAACCTTGAATATTCTTTTTCTTCCACGGACAGTATTTCAGATCAAAATGCTACAAAGGAAGATTAAGAACATAAGATAGAAATTTAGTACTCCTAATCAATCAACTAATTATAAGATAATTCTGCATGTTTCTGCTTTTCTTTAATATAAAATTTATGATAATTTGAAAGTGAAAATATCATTAAATACCATATTGAGAAACTGACAAAAATGCTATGAAATTAATCTACCCACATGCTGGCATTAGTATCACCTGCTAGACAATACACCCCACAAAATAGGTAAGCAGTTTCTTCTGTTGTTTTCCCTCTAAAAACAGAAAATGCTTAAGTTTACTTTAATGGGTGGCATGCTAAACATTCAGTTGCACAATAGTTTTGCAACACAAGCTTTCATATGCTTACTCTCTTTTTATGATGGATTTTCCAACTTACCTTCATTGTGCCTACAAGCAAAGGCCAGGGAGCTGATTGAAAACTACAGCAAGAATGAAAATGTCTAATTTGAATGCTATGAAATCAACATGATACTAGATTTCATTTTCGTGGTGGGGCTTTATGTAGCCACTATTGTATTCTCTCTTGGCAAGAAAATCAAGAATTTTGGATAAAAAACAACAAGGGGTTTTGAGTTAAGTCATGTCACTTTCTCTCCAGCCCTGTGGTTATGAGTAGGTACAGTTGTTATTTGACAAAAGGCACCACTGCAGCAGTCAGTATTATCAGCCAGATTTTTGTTTTGATAGATGACTTACAAGAACTCAGTTCTGGCTCACACATTTGAGAATCAGACATTACTGCCAGGGGATTGGAATAGATTCATGGAAATCACCCTCTAACTCTGATCTGACACACATGTCCTCAATATCCAGAAGCCAAATAGAACCCAAATGATTCTTCTGCATTTTTCATTGGCATGGAACCAAGGAAGCATACGGATTGTGAGGAAAGATGTTTGTATGGTTTGCATCCCTCTTCTAATTTAGGAGTGTCAACAACATCCTAGTTATCATTCCAATGCTGTTTCTGCTTATTTTGCTTGAGATGAGGTCTTGTTATGTAACCCAGGGTGACCTCTAACTTATGACCCTCTCGGTAGTGAGACTTTCTTAGTGTGTGATTTGGCATGTCTCAAATTTGTTTTGTTGTAGTTGCTTCACTCATATTAAATATCTTTATGGTTTTCATTCTTTGTTATAATGCCATTGCAAACTACAGCATTATTATGGTACTTCATACCCAAATTAAACTTACTGAGGATGTAGATACTGAAACTATATCTGACAATATTATTAGTATATATTGATCGCAACCCATAGCCATTTGTAGCCTTGTGTTTTTTAAAACTCTTTTGTAATTAAAAGTAATTTTTAATTTGGCCTAATTTTCTATGGAAATAATTTGAAAATCCAATCAAAATAAGATATTTCTGACTGATATTTATTGGTAAATTTATTGTTCCCTTAAATATGCATTAGATGGCTAGTATACTAAATATTTTAATTGGAGATAGCATTAATGTGGTATATTCCATCCCTTTCAATAGATCAAAAAGTTACACAAAGGCCATTATAACATAAGATAATAAGTAAATACAGTAACAGAAATAAGATTCTAAAATCCCTGAAATGTAGATAAGCAGAAATCAAATGCATAAAGGAACTGAGAGGGTAAGATGTTTCCTGACGTGGACAACCCTGGGGACCAAATAGGCAGACAGTGGTCCTAAAGACAATGAGTGAGGGCAGCAGAACTGGGTGTTCCGAGCATTGTACACCAGGAAAGATTTGTTTTGTAGTCACGAAATAGCCAAAATGCTATCTGGTTTCTTTCTAAAGACAGTAGTGGATTATCAAGGCACCATGGGAACAGCTTCTTGTGGATACGCCCCACACAGGCCCTTTTTCTCTACGCCTTAAAAGTCTCCAAATGCAATACTCTATGTCACGACAGGCCGGGGTACTCCAGTTCTGATTACTGGCATGATCACCTCACCAGACTGTGTCGTAGAAGGATTTTCTTGCTATTGCCTGTCTCTGTTCTACACTGTATATAATCCAATGCTATCAAGCCATGATGAAAACTGATCCATGGCTCACTTGTGATTCTTGATATAAAGCTCTAAATCTCTTAGTTTTCTTTCCAAATCATGTCCCTCTCTGTCTCTTTCTCTTTCTATGCCCCTCTCTGGGTTATTATCACCAAACTCAAATCTCTCTCTCTCTCTCTCTCTCTCTCTCTCTCTCTCTCTCTGTGTGTGTGTGTGTGTGTCTGTCTGTCTCTGTGTGTGTGTGTGTGTTTGTCTCATTCACTCCCTTTGTATTAACTGTTCCACATATCAGCTCAGCTCATGTGATGTGTGGAACAATGGAATTCAATATGAGTTGTTCCACATAGCACTTTATGCAATCCTGCAGTCACTCATTCATAAGTTCTTGAGCAATGACTGTTTCCCAAGCATGCATTTGTTCCCACACTTTTCACAATCCTTTAGCCTGCATGGTTTCCCCTATAATACCAGCACACTGCACTGCAATTGTTCCACAGCCTGTGTCCCTGATTCTTATTTAAATCACATATCAGTGGAAATGCCCTTATTGATAGCTTTGGTTTCATAAGCAGTTAATGAGTATATGTTTTAGTTAACACCTCTGTACTAATATATGTAGATAACCTGTAAAAGTGCTTTCTACAAATTTGATCCATAAACTAAATGAAGCTATGATATCTTGTTCCTGGATGATTTCCCTCCTCCTCAATTTATCTCGCCTACTGTCAGCCTTTCAATGACAATCTTTTTCATGAACATCCAAGGAGTTCCATGCTATTCAGACTTGTATAAAACAGCCCCATGAAGTGGTGGCATTTGATTTCTTTTCATTCTCAGAGATGCTGAGAGATGCGCCTGCTCTGTAGTGACATGGCTGAGTGTGGACTCTGTGTACCACTTGTGTGAACTCATTCCCCTTTATTCACTGCCAGTTCAGATGAGCTTGAGGCCTGCAGGAGCATCATCAGCTGAAGATCTTTAGCCTTCCTCCCATGCTCCCTTCCCTCCTCCTTCCTTCCTTTCTTTCTAAATGAAAATTAATATTAATCTATAAGCTTTTTAATACAGAAAGATAAAGAAACACCCAGGATTAAACATAATAAAATTTAGGCAGTGTCATTATTTTATTAATTTTTGTTATTTCTGTGTGAGTTTGCCTGCATGTGTGAATACCACATGTTTGCATATGCTCCATAGGAGGTGTCAGATTTCCTTGAGCTGGAGGTATAGGTGCTTGTGAGCCACCCAACTTGGCTGCTAGAAACAAAACTGATGTCTTCTGCAAAGGCAATACCCCTGAGCCATCTCTCCAGTCCCAAGTATCAGTGGTTTATTAAGGGTTTTCCAAAGAAATCCATTCTCTATCCTCAAGCTCATTCTTTTCCTTCCCTGGGTGGATGGAACAGAAGTGAATCACACAGACCAGCCACCCAAAGAGTAGCTGAAAGACGACACACCAGAAATAAACACATGGCTTCCAAACTAGCAGAAAAAAATGTTTAAAGCACACAAAGACACACAAGTCACAGTCAATATACTGTTCATGTGTCCCATACATGGTAAGATTCTTCCAGGTATTATATTAAATACACAGCATTATATTCTGCTTTTTTAAAAACAAATAACATTATATTTTCACTCAACTTTGTTCTTGAAATTTATCCATATTAGAATATGTAACATTATTGTCCTCTAGGATATTTATTGGTTAGTATATTATATAAATATATGTAATAAATAATATTTGACAGATATTATATAGAATATAGCTATCTACTATATAATATTTTATGTATGTATAAATAATGAGATAAATGTTTCTGTTGGTTGACAGATTCAAGTGCAGTAATTCCTTTATGTATCCCATTATTCATTTTCAATGGCACATAATATCCAATGACAATATTTCAGGTTTTGAAGTTTCAAGCTATGAAGTTTTTTTCTTTAAGTAAGTCTATGCCACTGCATATGTGCATATGTATAAATGTATGTATATATTCACACATACATATATACATGCACACATTTATATCCATATATGTTGTAGTAGGATACTTGTTTGTTCTTGGTTGCTCAGAGCCAAAATAACCACATAGAAACTATATTATTTGCAATACTGTTTGATCAATAGCTTAAGCGTTTTCATGGCTAATGTATATCCTAAATTAACACATCTCCATTAATCTGTGTATCGCCAAGTGGCTGTGGGTTACCAGCATGGCATGTCTGTCTCTGCCAGCTCAATGGCTTCTCTTGACTCTGCCTTCTTTCTCCCAGCATTCAGTTTATCTTTCCCTGCCTAACTCTAATCTATCCTATCACAGACCAAGGAAGATTCTTTATTAATTAACCTATCATATTCACAGCATACACAGGGGAATCCCACATCACATATACATATATAAAACCTCATAATCGTCTCTTGATTGGTTTGAAAAAAATTAGAGTTCCCGAGAATCTCTTTGTATTAGATAGTTAACCTAATTTTCTTAAATTGCAATTGCTGTTTGGTTTGATATCATTTTAACATCCTTTCTTTGTAATTTTTAGTGTTAGACATCAGCAGTACTTTCTTTTTGGTCTGTGTTCTGACTATGTTTTATAAAGTGCATTCAATATGGCTGTATATGTGTGTGAGTAGGTGCATACGTGTGTCCTTTACTTTTTTTTTCTTATTTAGGAAATGATGATTTCAGTTTTTTGAATGTTTATTCTTATAATTTTAGTGTTTATGCATTTATTAATGTTTTTAATCTAAATCCTTCATCTCCAATATTATTCTCATATGTAATTCTCCTCGGTTTTTAATTTTATGTATATATGTTAGCGTGCATATATTTGTGTTTATGAGTCTGCTGCATGCACGTGCGAATATAATATACAAGTGCATACATGGAAGCAAGAAGAGGCATCAGATGGTTTACTTCATCGCTCCTCTCTCCCTTTGAAGCAAGGTTTCACCCTGAACCCAAGGCTCACTCACACTCACCTAGGTGGGAAGGCTGCTAGACTCAGGAACCCTCCTGTCTCCACTCTCAGCCAATTTGCTGTTCCAGGCATACATGGTGTAGAGGCTTGTCATGTGGATGCTTGTATTAGATCTCAAAATTTTTATGATTGTACAGCACGTGCAGTTAATCTCTGAACTTTCTTCATTCCCAATCCTGCCTGACTTCTTAACATTTTATGGATTATTATAAATTTGTTTGACTGATTTTATCACTCACTTGACTGACTGACTTCTGTATTCATATCATGTAGTTTTGTGTCTTTTTTTTTACCTACTTATCTAGTTTGTTTGTTTTTTACATACTGAAATTACCTCCACCTTAATTTTATTCTTTTTGAAATATAGTCCCTTTCTTTGCCTTTCCACAACGTGCTTACTGAACTGATTTTATGACTATCTGGAAATGTTTTCAGTTAACCCTCAATTTTTAATCTGCAGGTTAGATGATTTTGTGCTTTGTGTTGACATTTAAAGTTTAAAGATATTTGTTAACATTTGATCAACAATGAATATAAGGTTTTATGTTATCTACCATAATATGCCTTTTGTTTCTAGCTTCCGTTATAATTTAGCTCCTTGCCTTTTCTCTTCTGCAGTTTCACTGAGATGTCTAATTGTTATCTTTGTTGGTAATCAGCCTTGAATTCCATAAAGCTAGATTGAATCTTGCCTTTCTTGCCTCTGAAGTTCTGAGATGGTAGGGCTACCAGGTACTTCTCCTGTCCTCTCCCCACTCTTCTTCTCATCCTTCTTTAGTGACCTTTGGTTACATATTGTATTTCTCACGTTGTCTTCCATATCCTATTCTTCCTTAACTCTTGTTGAGAATTTTAAATCTTCCATCTCAAGAATTTTGTTTGTATCAGTTTTTAATTTCAATAAGTACATTTTGCTTTAAAATATTTTTTATTTGGTTTTCACTTAGATATAGATGTTATTTTCATGGTTTCTCTATTTTTCTTCTTATTTCTGTTATTGCTTTATTGTCTTTAAAACTTTTATAATTTGGGACTGGAGAAATGATTTCTCATCTAAGAGCTTGTATTGCTCTTTAAAAGGACAAATGTTTCCGAGCACCCATCCAAGATGGCTTTAGTGGTTCTAGGCTATGCATACCTGCACACAGACAATTACATGAACACGTAATTAAAAATAAATTCAAAGATCATGAAGAGCATTTGAAAATCTTACCTTACATCTTCAGAATCCCCATTGCTTTCAATATTTACAATGAGAATTCTACTCATTAAATATATTACCATATCCTGTGTGATGTCCTCTCTGTCTTTCTGTCTGTATGTCTGTCTCTCTGAATATGTGTTCCTCTGTGTCTGTGTCCATGTCTGTGTGTGTATTTGTGTGCACAGACATGTACCCACTTTCATGACCATGATCCAGGCATTGGATGTTTCATTGTGGGCCCAGCCTTGGTTGAGATTGTTACATTCCTGGGTTTTTCATTTTCCCATGAAGACATCTCTGTGTAACTTACCTTTCATTCCTTTGGGTCCCCATCAACCTCATGGAAGAATTCAGTTTATATTAATTTTGTCATGTTGAATATAGTAGGAGAAAAGTTCTCAGTTTTCATAGAATTTCACTATCAATAGATCGGAGCCAACTAAAGATTTCTTTAGTCCTTCTGTGGGCCAATGGTGCTTTTCCCAGGACCCTTTTGATTTTTGAACCTCTTGCAGGCCGATGTGCAACTGTCATGCTCTCACAGATGCAAAGCTGCATGTAACTCAGTTGCAACATCAAAACTCCGTTCCTTCTCTTTCTTGAATTGCACACAAAGCCTGGCATTTACTTGTTGTTTGGGGGTTAGCTACACACTAGGCTTCCTGGAGGTGTTGGTGGTCCACATTATAGGAGGAAAGTTCCTTACATCCCTCTTCTAGATCACTTTACAGTGTCTTACTCTGTTTGCTGGGGGAACTATGTGTTTCACACAGTTAAAACATCGTTAAAGGCATGACAACTACATAAACATGCATACACAACGATTTCTCTGTCTTTTTACTAGCAGGGTCTCAGTGTGTCCCTTTTCTTTAGCCATCCTCAAATTTATAATCTCACCTCTCTTTTCTAAGTGCCCCCGCTCAGGCTTGTCACTTTGTTGTGTACATATCTAGGAATAGAATGCTCAGTCAGCGGAAAATTTCATCTACCAGTCATCCTTTCAGTTCTTACTTGAAATACGAACCCTTTAATGCCTTATACTTTATATCAGAAAATAAAATTAAACTGATTTATCTATCACATTATTCAAACCACTATGCAATCTGACCAAACAGAATTTTTACTTTTACATATAATCTTATGGCATCTACATTTTGTAGTGATACTTGAATATTAGTTTTTCAAAATCACCAAGCATTTTTTTATGGTTCAGTCAAATCTTTCCTGCTGTCCCTCAAACTTGCCGATTTTTTTTTCTTGCTTTAGGCCTACAGGTATATGAAATTTTTGTTGACATTGTGATATTAGAACAGGAGATACCAACTACAGAGTCCACACTCCAGAACTTTGGATTCAAACTACTAAAGTAAAAAAATTAAATATTTTAAAAATTGCACTCAGAGTACCTTCATGCTTTTGTTTGGCTTAATTCGCAACTCTCTTTGCCTACATATAAGCTGTGGTTTGGACATACCTGATGAGGCTTTTTACATGATTGTTTAATTGCCTGTAAGATGTTTCTCCCTCTGCATCCAGCTAACCATCAACCATTCCTCAAATTCTTTAATTTTACTAATATTAAATATTAGTGTCCAGTCAGAAATCTAGCCGTTCTTGAGCATAAACATAAAAGTCAATTGTTATGGAGTGAACACCAAGGCCTCTTAACATTTATTATTCATCAGTACTATGTTATTATGTGTCTGTTTTACCAAAAGAGGAAGAAAAGTTTTCTGCGGACTCGTGGCATTGAGAACTTGTTGTTTCCTAACGCCCATTTGGAAATTCCCCCAGGAAGCCAGGCAACCCCTTCCTGGGCCTTAACCGAGATGAATTTAAACCCAAGCCATGAATTCTTTCTGATTGCTGTTTGGCCTGCAGGTTTGCTGGAAGCAGTAACGTCCTAGTTAGACTGTTTTCCAGCTTTTAGATGCACTAGAGTACGACAGTATTATGTGTTGACCCTGATTTATGTTGAAAACCCAGGAATATTTTTTCCAGAAGAAGTGCTGTGTGTATGTGAGAGCCCTTGAGGCCTGGCTTCTCAGCGAGCTGACTGGCTCACGAGTGCGTGCTGCTTCTTCATTCAGATCTTTGACTCACGAGGAAGAATCTGAATAGCCAGTGCTATTCGGTGAAATAAATACCATAAAACAGAGAGGGCTTGTTTAGGACATAGCACCATGATGTAATATGTCAATGCTCAATTAGGCATTTGTATGCACCTTAAAAAAAAAATGTCCCAAGAGAAAAACTGATTGTCATAATACTGTGTTTCAATTAAGCCCACATCCTCGGCATTCCGAGTTCCAAATTCCTAAAACCCTCAACTTAATGCTTTCCATGTTGTGGGGCTAATTTACATAAAGATCTGGCGCTCCTGCTGCATGGCTTCAACGTCTGGTAGCTTTGATATTCTCCGTAGTGCTACACACAAGTATTATAAACTTTTTTTCCCAAGCAGCAGCTATGATTATCAGCAGGCGTTAGTCTCACAGAGTGACCACTAACCACACTCTATTCCAACATTGCCCAGGCCTCCTGCTTCCTCAACTTCATCTTGCAATTCGCATGAAACACATCTGTTCCAACTGTATGTGTTTTGAAAATTAAATGTACTAATATCATGCCGACTGACCTGGCCACCAAAGCCATGTGGGAGAATTCCGGTCGGCAACCCAAGCTGTGCTGAGATGTCAGGTCATTTGGGAGCTTGTAACTTCCTTGGCCGAAGCAAATGAAAAAATAAAGAAAAGGAACAAGAGGGAGGAAAAATGTAAAAGATAAAGATTTGTGAATGTGGGTTCATTCTTCAGTTTTGACCATAGATTATTCCTTGATTCCATCACGCTAAAATTTCATCAATATTCATCCATGGGAAATCATCTGGGGTCAAACAGTCTTCTTGTTCCTGAATTCTGTGAAGTTTCTCTAGGGTTTTTGATTCTTAGCAAGGAGAACTGGCGAAGTAAGAATTCTGTGGTGGACTGATTCATTGCTGAGGATCATAACTGGGTAAAGAAAAAGGGTTCAAATATAACTGGCCAAATATAATGTAGCAGGAAGTCTTGATATATCACACTAATTGGGATCTAATTTATATTGAATGTATTGGTTTAAAGGTTTGCCATGAACCTTTGGCTTCCATTGAGTCTTATTGTATAATTTCTGTCAAGGGTGTACTTTGAAATAGCAACAGACAAAAAGCCAAGGGCAGTTAAAACAACACTCTCAAAAAGTTTGTGTGTGCATGTGTCTAAGAAGTCAAGCTAAATATTTGTCTGTTTATGCAGATTAGGGGAGTGATATTGCTGTGCAGTTGAGGTAATCTCACAATCTGAAAATTATCTTTGAGGTAGACCCCACTTAGCTGACCTTTGCATTAAGTATAGGAAGCATACCATCAGCCAGAAGCCTGCTAGAGCTTGTTGTGAATACTTCTTTCTCTGGTGTCCTGCAACTTACCCACTACAGGTAGGATTGTTCAGACTGACAGACTTTTACACAGCAACTTTCCCTCAACTCTTCCTTCAGTCTCTCACAATGTTTCTCCACTGGTATATAAGAGGAAGTTAATGTAAAGGGATTGTATATACAAAGCCATTTGTGTTATATAAGGGCCATCTAAAGGATTTTTTGGTAATTTTACCACTGGACACTTTCTGTCCCACATGCTAGCATCATAAGCTTAGCAGAGAGATACCATCAACTCCTCTTTGTTCCAAAATCATTGTCATGACTCCAGTATCTATATGATGTACCACCATTACCATCTGGCAAAATTTTTATATGCATCCACGGCTAGAGAGATATTTCTGAAAACTCGTATTGGTCTAAAGTATAATTTAGCTTGCAGCAAATGGTTCATAAGTTTTTCACCAGTCTTCAAAACATCATAATTATTTGGAGAATCCTAAGAACTCTGCCTCCCTCCCTCACACCTCTCATCTCCAGTTCTATCTATCTCCTCCAAATTTTTTATTTCTACCAAAAGGAAAAGAAGCAATAATAATGGACTTTGGACTGCATTAGAAGCTAAGTGATGTTTTGTATGTACATAATCATTTTGTGACATGACTAAGAATATTTAATATATTTTTGAATTATATACACAAACAAATGATTTTCTTTTGAAAGCCCATAGTCTTTACCCAGTAACCACTGCAGTTCCCTGTGTTTTCCCATCACTGTGCCTCTGCAGAGTCCTCACAAAAATCACTGTCGTTGCTGATACATTATCTGCCATCATTTTTACAATAACCGCAACATTATTCTTCGAAGATGATCTTATTGCCGCCTGGCTTTGTTAAATTTCAGAAAACTGAATGCCAGAGACCACTATGTCCGTAGAGACTACAAACACTGTCATCAAAGACATGGGAACTTAAAACTACTCATTTTCTCTTCTTCTCTAGTCTCTTTTCATTCTCCAAAACGTGTGAAGAATGTTTTTTTATAGTGCATTTTTCATGACTTTTTTTCTGTTCATTCACCAACATTGGGGCAATCCTATTTCTCTGAAATTTTATTCTTGAAAATGTAATTGTTTCTGAGGATGATCCTGGGAACATTTTAACATTATTGTCCTGTGTTGGCAAATGCTTTCTCTAGTAGACTGATTTAGTCATTTTGTAACAAAAACTAATGACTCAAATATCGGGACTCTCAGGCAGGGGTTTTCTAGAACCCAACATTTCAGAGCTTTTTTCATACTTCTGACTTTTGGTTTTCAAAGACTATGGACAAGAAGAGTCATTTAGAAAAAGAAATTGATATTAAAATTTCCAATTATGCTTTCTTTATTCAAAAATAAGTTTTTACAGATGCTGTTTAATAGTTATTCAGTCTTGCTGTCTCTTGTAGATGATATTGTAGAGATGAGGTAAATGCTTATTTCATGCCAGCATTCTTCCCAGTCTTAATCTGTCTTTTCCTTCAGGTTAGGCTCCTCTCTTTTATAGTTATATTATCAGCTCTCTATTCTAATAATTTCTCATTATAATATGTTTGCTTTTCTCATGATTACCTCAATTTTGCTTACTACTTTTTACTACAATTGTCCATGAATATTTCAAGAAACACTTCTACTGTTGAATTGCCTAATCACTGTAGGTTGTCTGATGTAGACAGTCCATTATGTTACTCAAGATCTTCTTGGAAAATATCTGAAATGTGTTATCTTGACACTGAAATTAATATACACCCATACATATTGTCAATCAATTTTTGGATTCCACACCTTTCCTTCACCCCATGAAGCTGAAGAAAATATTCTTTTTTAAAAAAAAGATTTATATATACAATGTTCTGTTTGTCTGTATGCTTGAAGGCCAGAAGAGGGCACCAGATCTCATTACAGATGGCTGTGAGCCACCATGTGGGCGCTGGGAATTGAACTCAGGACCTCTGGAGCCATCTCTCCAGCCCAAAGAAAATATTCTTTAGCTATATATTTGCTCTCATAACTAAATTGTTCTTATTGATACTATCACTAGAACAGAGGAGATTGTGCCTTAGTGCAGACTAATACCTTGTTAACAGATTCAAAGCTGGAATATGCACTTTGGAGGTCTGAAGTGCCTGTGCTGGTGTGGGAAGTCCTTCTGTATATGTGTTGTTTTATTGGTTAATGAATAAAGAAGCTGGTTTCGGCCAATGGCTTAGCAGAATGTCGCCAGGCTGGAAAAATATATAGAGAGAGTTGGCAGTCAGTGAGAAGCTTTGTAGCCCTGCCAGAGAGAGATGCCTGATGTAACTTTACCCAGTAAACCACAGTTACGTGGCAATACACAGATTAATAATAATGGGTTAATTTAGGATATAAGAGTAAGCCAGAAATACACTTAAGATATTGGTTGAACAGTATTACAAATAATATGGATTCTGTGTGAGTATTTTATGGTCTGGGCAGCCCGGAATGAACAAGCAGCAGCCTTTGCCTTCACTGTGAAATCAGGACCAATATTGCCAAAGCTATTGGAAACAGCTGAGTGCCTGTTGGACTGCCTCTCATTTACGGGAACTGTTGCCAGAACAGGTAGTCCAAACAGAAAGTAAAGGCTAGTTCAGGCGTGTGGGGTATCTCTCAGGAAAACAGCCGTGGCTTCCTTAGGAAGTTTTCATTATTAGCCGTCAGCCGCAGTTCTCTATACCCTTGGGTCCAGTCCTGGCATTACTGGCCTAGTAGGATGCACTTTATGACTGCGGACATTCACAGAAAACCATTTGGGCAGTCCCGTCGCTGGTAGAACTCTAAGACCTCCCTCAAGCTGTGAACCACATGTGACTTGCTGTTAGTTGGCTCTCATTTGTCTACTCTGGAGACTTGTGTTTACTGAGTCTCTAGTCATCCCTATGACGCAAGCAAAAACAATGTGTAAGATTCTTTTTAAAAAACTCTCTTAAAGCCGGGCGGTGGTGGCGCACGCCTTTAATCCCAGCACTCGGGAGGCAGAGGCAGGCGGATCTCTGTGAGTTCGAGACCAGCGTGGTCTACAAGAGCTAGTTCCAGGACAGGCTCCAAAAAAAACCACACAGAAACCCTGTCTCAAAAATCCAAAAAAAAAAAAAAAAACCTCTCTTAAGATAGATTGTCAGATTTTTAACACTAGCTACCACTCTTATTTCTGTAAACATAACATGTTCTCCTGAAAAAATTTGAACATATCTTATGAGACTTTTTGTTTTTATTTCCTAAGTAGTATACAAACACAAAGAAATTTTTGATGACACACAAAATGTCCCGATAAGCACACTGTGTCATTTTGCATCTGTAAACACATGTTTTTGCGGATGTGAATATTGGACAAAAGCTGAAACTTTTGGCCACATCAGATGCTCTGGGCTTTTGCCCCTGGATGCACTGAAAATCCATTCAAGGAGATAAGATTGGCGAGAGGTATTGCTCACCACTCATTAATAACAGAAATGAAATTTTGGTTAAAGATTGTGATTTTCCTTTATAAATTTTATAAAACGCAGCTCTGTTTGAGAGTACAAATGCCATCATTTCACTGTATGGAAATAAGTGAGAAAGATAAGGCACATTCAATCTTAGATGAGTTGTCATGCATGTCATTAGAGATAATTCTTTGAGGACACTGAAGGACTAGGATCCAGCAACATTTTGCTCAGAGGTTTTTAGTTTCATACTGGATACAAGGCAAGGCGTTTTGTGCCAATGGAAGTCAAAGAGGATTTATTTCTAATTGTAAGCAAAGCATTTGTGGAGACAGAAACACACAAAAGAAATTTGAGCAACTATCAGACATAGTGGATGGGTGCGGGAGTTGCTTTGCATTTGTGAGGGCTTCGGTTTGATACCCATCACTATAAAAATCTTTAATAAAAGTAAAAAATGGGAACTTTAGTATTGAACTTTTGAATTCACTAAACTGTCAAAAAAGAGTTCAGTAATAGTCATAACACCAGGGTATTTAGTAGTTTACCCAGCGGTAACTTTAAATGCATATGAAAGGTTCAGCTCAAAGGAAAACTAGGTAGTGTTCATCAAGCACGTTTCCTTCCTTGGGCTCTGGTTTTATTCCAACTTCTTTAAAGGCTAAAACAATTGACCCTGCTTAGGAATTTGTCACTGTTTTGTTTCCTTCTCACATGGATTTTAAAAAAGAATGTGTTGCTCCATGATAAGTGCTGCGAGATTCCTAGTATAGAGAACCCCACAAAAATACCATCTCTCTTACAACATTCCCCAGCCCAGTGACTGCATGCTCTTTAATTTCTCTTTCAATTTCAAACTAAAAGACTAAACATCAACCCAGAAAAAGAAAAGAGAAACAAAAAGGCAGAAGGAAGCTTGGATAGTAAGAATATACCGATGGTTTAGAAATCTATAGAGAAAAACAGTCTGTATTGGAGTAGCACCATTGCCTATAAAGAAGGAAAGAATTCAACCATTAATCAAAAGCAATTCTATAAATTATATGAGCAGATTACTATACTCTGAATACAACGTTTGGTAATGTTGTTGGTATTCCTAAAAATGTTGTGTATCAAAAAAGACAATTAATTTATACTTTTAATTCAATGAAGAAAACTCCACAGATGTTTTTGAGAAATGTAGCATGTATTTTCATTTAATGCTAATTATGGTTTATACAATTCCAACCAGATGGGTCTGCATGCATGGTAGCTAATTCAGGCCAACTGTCTTCAAACATATTCTCTGAAGCATAGGTCGGTTTCTCAGACCTCTAATTGATTCCCTAATCTTATCAAGAATATTTGTCATTCTCAAGTGTTTGTGTGAGAATTCAAATGTGGTCTGAGTGGACAACACTTTACAGATAGTGGGAAAGATACACATATTCTCAGATGGTCTAGACATTGGGAAGTGAAGAAATTATTGTACATGATAAGAGATTATCAGGTAGAGACTGAAGAATTTATTGATATGGATGGTATTACATTTATGTCAGTCCATTTTCAATTTCTGTTTCCTTTACCCAAACTCAGTATGAAATAGCAAAATATCTGAATTTTCATTTAAAAAAAAAAGTTGACCTCTGATGCTTTAAAACATCATGCCACATGTATAATGTATTTAATTTGAACATGCATGTTTAGTGAATTTTCTTACTTAAAACTAATATAAGTAGATACAATAGGACTGAGATATATTCTTTCCAGACAGTTCTCGTTTGCACATATGCATAAACTCATTGCATTTTCAAAGCTAAAAACTTATTGATTTAATACATAGTACAAGAGGTTCATTTTTAAAGTAATTAGTAGTAAATCATCCTAAGATGTCACATTAAATGTAATTATGATTATCTTTTGAAAGTATTATTTGGAAACACATACACATAGACACTCACACAGTCTTGAAGGCATCTCAGTAATGAGGCAGATTCTTCAAACAGTCTCTCTATCTTTTCTTTACTTTCGGCATGAGTCAATAGTTTGGCTGTCTGTAAAAGACACTACTGACCATGACAAAACCACTTACTTCCTTTGGAATAGACGCCTGGGAAACAGGTTCTTGATAAAGTCCAAGAAGAGAATATCTATCACTCCATAATCACTTTTACAGCCTCGTCGTTCACGCCTGTTCGCCCTTCCTTCCTTCCTTCCTTCTTTCCTTCCTTCCTTCCTTCCTTCCTTCCTTCCTTCCTTCCTTCCTTCCTTCCTTCCTCCCTCCCTCCCTCCCTCCCTCCGTCCCTCCCTCCCTCCGTCCCTCCCTCCCTCCGTCCCTCCTTCCTTCCTTCCTTCCTTCCTTCCTTCCTTCCTTCCTTCCTTTCTTTTCGGTTTTTTTGAGACAGGGTTTCTCTTTAGCTTTGGAGCCTGTCCTGGGACTAGCTCTTGTAGACCAGACTGGCCTCAAAATTCAGAGATCCGCCTGCCTCTGCCTCCCAAGTGCTGGGATTAAGGGCATGTGCCACCACCGCCCAGCTCACTCCTATTCTTCCTGTGTGTGTCTTCTCCTGTGCATTAATAAGAAATAGTGAGGTTTTGCAGCAATTCAAGTTCAATGGGTTTTTTTTTTTTTGGAGTCCTTACCTCTTCAGCGCTCAAAAGCCATTTCTAAAAAACTGAATGCATGGCGCTTGTTGTGTTAGCTTATTTTCCTCCAGATAATTTCAAGTAATTTTGATACTTTTCATGCTTCCGTTAAAGCAGATCTTGCTTATAATTGTTGGAATTCCTTACAATAGCCAGTTACCTGCTCTTTTTCAACCTTCCTTGACATTGGAGAAATAATCTTTTTAACTTTGTGGATGCTTTTTATTTTATGTGTATGAGTTTTTGCCTACATGCAAATATGTGCACCACTTTTGTGCTCGGTGCCTGTGAAAGTCAGAAGAGGACAATGGTCCCTCTAGAATCAGAGGTAATGGTTGTTGTGAGTTGCCATATGGTTGCTGGAGACTAAACCCCAAATCATCGGTGTGTACCAGCCATTGCCCTTAACTGCTGAGCCATCTCTTCCACCTAGAGAGCAATATTTATATTTCTTTTGGTATAGTTTTACTTCTTTTTGTCTTAAATTTATACCTATTACTACTTGGATGGGAAAGAAAGAAATTTAACATGAAAATACCACCTTCTGTTTAGGGCTAATGTATGAGGAGTCAGAGCTAAAAATGAGTATATGGGCTTATTATAAATCCTAGGAAATTATTATAGAAATCTATATTTTTCTGTAAGCCTACACAATTGCATAAATTTTTTATTAAATAAAATAAAAATAAAATCCACGAATTGGAATTTTATATTACCATAATTGAGATTTTTTCCTTGGTCAGGTTGAATAAATGATCCTCCCTATGAAAAATAACAATAAAAAATAACAAATTTGATATGCTCAACATCTTATTAGTGCTTTTAAGGCTACATAAAACATTGTGTGGCTTTTGTAAGTAGGCAGAAAATTCAATGAGATATAGTACAATAAGTGTTTTTGATTTCAATATTATTGAAAATAAACTGAGACTCAAAAGCCAACGAAACCAAAAAGTCTAGTATTCTATGGACATTTTTTCTCTTGTGAATAAGTCAAGTAATTTAAAGCACGTGTTTCACGTGCAAATTGATACCCAAGTTAAATGCTATGAAAAGTCTTTTTAACACTTCCACAAGAGCTGTGGTGCTGCTCACTAGCTGTAATTGCAATGGTCCACAGTCAACGAGCTGTCCGCTTCTTTTGGTCATCACATCTGTTTGAATGGTTGTAGTCATGTACTCAAACCAGAAGAGATGAATATGCACAGAGTTATATAAGAAGTCAACTCACGTGGCTTGTGATTTGGGGATTTGCAGCTGTAGGGGATGTCATTTGCACGAAATTACCCCTGCTTCTATGCTTCTCCTCCCAGTAAGTGAGAATTCTAGTTTGCTCATATCTGTGCCATTTTCCATAAGGACTCTGAAATAGACTTAACTGGGTGGGAGCAATAGTTCCCACTAGGGTCTAATAGGGATTAGGTACTCAGATTAGCCACCTGCCACATGAAGAGCTTTCTAGAATGAGGTGGAAGAAACATAGAGAGCATCTGTACGGGCCAAAGTTCAGGCATTATAATTGAAGTCCCTGGGAAGTCAGGGAAATAGCCTGAAGACAAGGACCACTAATGATGTGTTAGCACAGGGAGGGCTTGACACCGAGAATGAACTTCCTTTGTTTCATATTTTGCATCCAGCTGTTAAAATCATGGGACTTGGCCAGACCTATGATAAAATGAGGGTGCACTGGGCTTGTATAGATCTGGAAACACATCTAAGGATTACAGAAACATGTAAAAATAAATGCACAGAAATGCTATAATATTCATTTAACTGTCACTATGCTTAAGCAAGAACACAGCTTCCTCTATTTTATTTGATAAAGAAATATGTTAATGACCTATTGTCAAATGAAAAACATTTAATTTCAAAATCTATGGAAAGACAAAATAGCTTAATGAAAAATCAAACAAAATTGAAAAAGAAAAGTTTTGACAGAATTTTTATCAATAAACACTTATATGAATTTCTTGCCAAATAATTTCCATATTAAAATATACATATAACATAATTAAATTTATTATATGTTATATATGGCAATATAATATATACATATGTTCATAATATAAAAGCTAATTTGTTTTCTTCTACTTTAATATTTCTAACAGAGAAGTGTCAACCAGAGTTTCAGAAGGATATAGTCATTTATAGCATTTCTGTGACCCTTGGTGAATATATATTTCATTATGTTTAAAAACTCTAATTTCATCCTTAAAACACTGACTGTGAAACATCTTAAAATCCTAGCTGTTATTGGCTTTAAAACCTGCAAATCCAGACAGTTACTCTAAAAAAAAGATTGAGTTATCTCTGGATGTGATGCTCATCTCATTCAGTTGCGGTTCAGAGTTGTATGCCCAATGGAACTTCGTGGGGGCCATTACAAATGCAAAACCCTGGCCCAGCTATGGATACTCTTGAGACTGATTAGTAATCATATATTAATACATCTTGAGTTCCTACTTCTTCATCCACAAAGCATATATCAATCCTCCAAGTCATGGAGGAATCAGACAACATGTCTAGTAAGAACACGAAGAGCTCACCTGACCCAAGCATCTCTCTATGGAACATGAGGAAGATCTGACTGAGACACCAGAGAGATGCTGCCTGTATGTCTCTTTAGAGTGTTAGGTAGTCTATAAATATCCAAACAGACAAACTGAGCAAAGTGAACACTGCTCCTCTGTAGGGCACTGACTGCATTTGAGGTGGGTAGGAAAGAGGAGATGCTCGGGCTTTGGTAGGAAGGAAGTCCATGTGAATCAAAAGGATCAGCTTTCAAAGTTGGAAAGGCCTACATGGTGAATTAAGAACAAAGACCTACACTGTGATTTTTTATAGTGCCTCTTGTTTTACTGAAGAACTTTTAGTATTACTGAGCTTACATAGAAATATTCTTAATTATTACTGAGAAGTTAGATGTGTATGTGTAGTCTAAAGGAAACCGTTCATAATTCGGGACTAAAATTACAACACATGAAATTTTACTTTGTGTTTTTGAGGTTTCATGGAAATCACTCGCACAGTCTTCCTCCATGTAGAAATCCTTGTGGTCCTAGACATCAGACATTCAAACATAACAAAATGCTGTATTACCACATATATTTCAGATTCTACTCCCATATCCTAATTATTTGATGAAGATACTTAATCGAGATCAAATATTCACCGAGATTGTAGACATCATCTCTGACCCTCTTGGGAAGCTGTCTTCTCAGCTACCCTGTCCACATTAACTCATCTTCAGAGACAAAAGGAACTCCGTCCTCAAGTACAGTATTATTCACAAGTTCTCCTCCAGTGCTGGTGTTGTTTTACCTGGCAGCACCATGAGAAATCTCATGAGGTCATTTCTCTTGAGTTACAGTCAAAAGAAATAAATTGAAAGACAGCCATTAAATATGTTGCGTTTGACTTTTGAGGCAAATCCAATATGTTAATATTATTCTTGCCTTCTGCTTCAATATAAGTACCAATTTTTATTTTCATTTTTTTTTATTTTGTGGGTTTGATAGGCTGAATGGAATGCATAGAGTCAGGGGAACAAACCTACATGACTAGCCAACATTCACGCTAATGACCATCTAGTAACAACCAGGAGATTTAAATGAAGTTGAAGGATGCATAACATCTAAGCACTAACATTTAGCAAAATGTGCTTTGTTTAATTTTTATTGTTGCTGACATTATTTCATTTTTCTTAACCTGATAAAAAGAAGGTATTTGGGGTAATTTAATGACTGGTCTCAGTTGATGACCTAAGTACCTCATGCCAGCATATTCTGATAATACGAGTTATTGTTTAAGCATTTCTCCATTGTATATTTTAATGCATTCTTCAGAAATAGTAAATGACTTTCTGGGGAGAAGTAAGTGGTAGTATTGTAGCTTGGAGAGGAAGTTTGCACAGTTCATACATACATATGGAGAGACATGATACAGAGAGGAGACCCACATAGTTGTTACAGTAAGTCTGGCTTATTACAGACTTACTACAGTTAGTATGGCTGTTTCACCTTCATCGAACACTCGCCATTAGTCTAGAACTTTCCTAGAGTGGAGATCAGGAATGCAGCCCTGTGGCTTAACAAGAGCACAAGGGAAGCATTAACATAGAAGAAACCTGAAAGCTCACAGCCCACAACCTGTGCAGAGACAGACGCATGGCGGGATATGGTACTTAGATTATGCAGAGCAGAAAGGCTACAGCCATTATTCTTGCTGGGAATGGCTGTGTGCTTCTTACTTCTAAATTTGTGACAAATCAAGATATCAATTTTAAGGAAAATTTTGTAGCTATATTTTTATACACCATGAGAGATCAAAAGATGGAGAAGGCAAGTTAGGCAGAGTTGTGTGGATTTTATTCCTATTGGATGAAATGCATAATTGGGTAGACTGTATCACCTCAGAGGAAAAGGATTTCTCAACAGAGCTTTCCCCTCCCCTATTCCTAAGTCTCATTTAGCATAGAACACACAACCTTTGGCTGCCGTACACGTAGAAGAAACTTGTTCTCTTCTGTTCAGTATGCAGTTTATTTGGCCTCTCTATCTTTAAATAACCCAAATCAGTAAATGAAAGAGTAACCAAAAAGAGGAAAAAGAAACTTCTTGTTCTCATTTTTACTTTTTCATAGCATGCCTTATGTTAAGTTGACTAAATCCTATCATTAAGAAACTTGCTAAAAATTGTTTAAGAAATCTCACTGCGTGAAATTATTGTTTTTTTTTTCCAGAAAAATAATTTAACTTGGTGGAATAAACGTTTTGTTGTTTTACCCTTCAGATTTTCTTTTCAGTTTGCATTGCTTTCTGGGGAGTCAGAAGCATGAGACAACTCACCGCAGGATCTCGGAAGCAGCCCTAGCACACAGGTCCCTCCGTCCTTCAGGTTGTCCATGGCATGTCACTGCTACATAAAGACTGTGGTCTTGCAGACACTGCCTACAGGAACTACTTAGTCAATGGAAATGAAAGTACGTATTTACCCATGCTTTCATGCTTGTTTTAATGTTGAAATTAAAGTGATTTATACTATTTGTGCTTACTAAAAGTCAAATTATTTTATATACGTTGAGACTGTATTCACTTTTCTTTTCTGTAGCAATGACCATGGAAAGGAAAGGTTGGGCTGTAAACATTTAAGACATTGAAAATTACCTTTGTCTTTCTTGGTTTGACAACTGTTTCTTTAATGTTTGCTGAAACTATGCCTAAATCTCTGTAGTCTTTAAAATGTGTTGGAGGCTGCATGAGCTGACATTTGTCTTTGCAAACAATTAATTTATATTGCCACATTACTTAAAAATACATCAATGTGATTAAAATGTTAGAATTGGAAAGAATTAGTTTGTGTAACATACATCCTTCCAAAATGTTGAGTCAACTTGTTCCAGCAGCTTGAGGAGTACATTATATTTCATGCTATTTCAAATTGACAGAAAAAAATGTTAATAAAATTTTCTGAACAGAAGTGACATAAGCAGTGTGTGTGTTGCTTGTTGAAATATGAAATCTGTTATGTGTTTCATTTGGAAAGAACTGACAGAGATAAGAACTGAGTTCAGAAAGAACTGAAAAAAAAAGTCTTTAAAAAATAATTTAAAAAACTGTTCCCTTCATCCAATATTTATCCGACCATTTTAACAGTGCAGATCAAAAGTGCTCACCTACATTGATGACTTCCGCTACTCTCTACTTGCACACATCACTGAATTAAGAAGACTAACGAGTCGTTTAGCCCCACTTTATAAGTATGTTACTTAAGATTTGAATAAAAAAGAAACCATTGGGAGCTGTGAGAGAATCCGGCTGCAGGAGTCTGTGTGCACTCATGAGGCAGAGCTGAAGCACATTTACTGTTCAAGCTGGAACAGCAGAAGAAAATTAACTTTGCATGATGAAAATATTAATAATTATATCTCAAGCGTCAGAAGTGGGTTTGGCTTTGCTTCATTCAGTTTTTATACTTCTTAATTAAACCCAGGATTTGAGCAAATTCTGAGGTCAATAACAAATATTAAATCCTACTTTGGTGCCTCATTAACAGGCCCTGCTGGACTTCCCAGGTATAGACCCACCTTGCAGGAGAGAGCCCTCTGCTGGTCTGAAACTGTTAATGTATTATTAAAATTAAAATTCTTGAGACCTGTATGATATATTCCCCAAAATTTCTATGCTATAAGTTGCATCATTCATTAATTGAAAGAAAAGAGAATTTTTATGGATTCTCAAATATTTATTTAGCATACCAGCATAGTTCTATGATGTGGGTATATTTGAATATATATGAATTTTGGGGTAGTTTAAAATGAGTTTAATTGTGAAAATAATTGAAGTGCACTTCAGGTTTCTTTGAATAAACTCAAATGTATTTCTTTTCTCTTTTCTACCTTAAATTTTTTCACTATGACTTAGTTAATTTTCTTTTAGAAATGCAGGTATTTTCATGTTACAAATTTCCAACCCTTTGAATATGGATGTGGTTCTCAGATAGGGAATATGCCTAGGGCCTCTGTGCATGGGATGGGTCATTTTTTCACCTTCAACCTTGCAAATTTTCGAGCCCTATTTTCTCTGGCAAGCACTAATGCATGATGACAGATCATGCCACTCTTAGTAATATCATAAATTGATCTTGAGTGATTCCATGTAATTTATGCTGGCTCTCGACTGGAAGAACTTTAATTGTCCCTACTTTTCTCCCTCTGGAGACTAGCTCTAAAAATAAGGTTCATCAATTCCCCGTTTTTGATGGAGAGGTGCACAGTGCCTTTGCAATGAAGACAGGGACGCTTAGTCCTGCTTATCCTCCAGAACGACCAGAATTTGTTTAGAGGGCAGAACTCTATCAGCAATATTTAAAGGAATCTCTAAATTATTGCAGGAACAGGTATTGCAAAACCACTTTGCAGAACTCTGAGGGGGCTAAATCATCTACTCAAGGCCGTCGGACACTACTTGTGGTCATTTTTTTTTAATTCTCTGAATTTTAGCATTGAAGACTGTGACACTTTTCCATTTTCTGCTGTAAGGTATCCAAATCAAAATTCAAGGATTATAGAATCATAAGTTCATGTACAGAGTATGTCATTATGTTCAATTTGATACTTCTATTTACACAAAAAAGACAAGATTTTAATGAGAATTTTTCTGTAGTGATAGTTTAGAAGGTGCATGAGTCCTGGGCTTTTAAAACTTGTAAGATTGGTGTCCTAATGAGGTTTCTGTGCTTAAATAAACACCATAATCAAAAGTATTTTGGGGAAAAATAGGTTTGTTTCAGCTTACGCTTCCAGGTAACAGTTCATTATCCAGGAGAAGCAAGATTGGAGCTGAAGCAAATCAAAAAATAATGCTGCTCACTGGCTTACTCCCAATGGCTTATTTGACCTGCTTTCTTATACAACACAACATAGTTTTCCAAGTAGTAACAGTGCCCACAGTGGGCTGGGCCTTGCTATGGCAATTATCAATCAAGAAAATGACACAGACTCACCTATAGGCATCTGATATAGACATTTTCTTCATTGAGGTTCTTCTACCTCAGGAGAATCTTGTTTATATCATGTGAGCACAAAACTATAACCTGAACAATTGGCAATGTACTAGTTTTATTGATCAGCTTGTCATTATCAAAAAGAGTTCATCCTTGTTCTTCGTTTGTCTTTTTCACTATAATTTTCCATTCATTTTTTCTGATTAGTCAAGTAATAATCATATTTGTTAAACTTCAACCTAATCTTCAGAGGGTCATGCTATTTGGGATATGTGACTTTGTAATTGCATGTAGAGGTTCAACTAGCCACTAAACTGAACGAGCCCTCCTTATAATCAGCATTTCTACCTTATGTTATTGTTTGTTAGATTTTTCAAAATCTTGCTCTACTGTGCCATGCCATTTAACTGTGCAGTGAGGAATCTACAATAGAAACACTGAGAGGCATTCTGTAATGTCAGTATGCATTCTGGAGAAAGGTGAGGCAGTCTCCTAGTGGGATTGGCAGCAGCTAGAATCCAAGTTCCTTTTCTTCATCCTCCCCCCCCCCCCTTTTCTCAAATTCTTCATGTAAGATGAAAACATACCAAGCACCTTGGATTCGGAATCTTAAAGCAATTTTTATATCACGGTTCTCTGCAACTCTACAGAAGCAAAACTTCATCTAAATTTGCCTCCAAGGAAAGAAACAGACAACATTTTATCCATGATCAGAATACATTTTTTCCAAATCTCATTCTGTCCTTCCTTGTTTTCAACATCATAGCAACTTAGATTTTCTTCTAACAAAATACAGAATTAGAAACAAATACTCTCAAAATAAAATGGTTTCCCATTGTTGTAGCAAGTAAGTACTTTCTAATCGGATACAAGCCTTACTCCATGAGATGAAACCCATGCCTGATACTTCTCAGGACTCCAGGAGCCTGAGACGAGATAATCTTTCAGCCTAGAAGAAAACCAAATATCACTCTTCTGCCAAAGGAAGCTAAAAGTAAAATGGCTTCTATCAACATTCTGCTACACCCATATCAGTGCCTTGTTCAGCCATCATTAGACATGCTTCCTTCTGCAGCACATGGGAAATAGCATGGTGACCTACGCCTGGACAATTTCAGAGTGAGAGGTTGGGGGAACTCGGGCCTGAATGAGAGGTCTTCTCCCAAGCTCTCCTGCCATGCCCCAGAACATTCTGCTAAAGAGGAGGGAGAAAGATTGTAAGAGCCAGAGATGATGGATCATTTCAAGGAAGCGTGTCTCCAGACACAACAGGAATGACATACAGTGGGCCTCACAGAGGCTGTGGCAGCATGCATGAACAAGCCTAAATCAGATCGGGTCCTAGTGCTGAGATAGGGAAGCAGACATGATTTTCATCCCTAAAGAAGAAGCTATCTCTAATTCGCATCTGTCTGCAATGAAAAGAGAGAGAGTGTTTGTGTGTGTGTTCTGTAATAGTCTCCCTGAATGTTTCAATCATGGTCAGCAGTAGATGGTCAACACAAAATGAACTCAATGGTATTTTTATAGACTTTTTCTCTCATATTGCTTTGTTTGGGCATGTTCTTTTATCTTACTTTTGGTTTTATCGTATATACTTGTATATACTTTCTGATTTTGTGTTTTAATGTTAGTGTGTATGCATCTATTTCAAGTTATTCTGATGTGTTTAGACTTTTTGTTCATTTGTTTCCTAAAGAAAGAGTTAAGAAGGCATAGGGTGGGTCGGTGGGGAGGTGAGAAGGATCTCAAGGACTTGGAGAGGGAAACCAAGATAAGAATGTATTATATAAAAAATAATGTCAATAAAAATATAAATAAAATAATAAAAACAACATTATGAATAAAATAATAAAATAGCAAATAAAATAATAAAAATAAAATTAAAATCTCTTAAAATAAATAAACAAAAACAAATAACATGGTTCTCTCTTATGTGTTTGGTGTTTTAAAATTCCACTGCCCTCTTGACATTTAGCCACACTTTCCAATTACTGTTGGCAGCTGGAACCATGTTTATAAACATATTATGTGGATATATTTTGGCACTTTACTATCAATAAGTACAAAGTTACAAGCAGCATATTTATATCATTTATAACTACCCGAAAAATTGTTTTTATTTTTACACAAGAATTATCTCTGTTCTCCCTTTTCTTTTTGTATCACCAGCACTGGGGATCAAATTCTGGGACTCTCTCATGCTAGGCAAAGGCTCTATCACTAGGTTATATCTCTATCCCTTCTGTAGATCTTTTTACAAGTATTAACACATGATGGGGACATTCATTTAAATAAAAAATCACCCTACCATTAGGCTTCAGAACAATGTATTTCTAAGCTATCTTCACAATCAAGTACTGAGCATTTATATAAGCACTCTAGAATGCACTTCTTGTCTTCTTACAATGTACAATGTGCAAGATAATAGGTTCGATTCACAGTAAAGCAGGAAAGAAGAAAACGTTCTCTAATCCATAGCGTTATGGTTTAAGACAATATCCCTGGTACAGCTAAGATCTTCACTAAGATAAACAGTGATTAAAGAAGCTTCAGTGTTTAAGAATACCACACAAAAAAAGTCATCACATGTAGATGTCACACACATTTTAACATTAAAATATTTTTACATGCACTTTTTAATAAATTGATACAGAAAGTTTAACAGCAAGAGAACTTTTTGGAAGATGAAGAGTGACAAGATATGGTGTAGAAAAGGGCACTTGGTCGAGAAATGTGGCCACAGTACCTGCTTCTGTCTTTTAACTGTCATTGATAGAACGTTAGAATATGCTGCTTTAGGTTTTGTAAACACTATTCAATAGTTTCAGTTCCTGGAAAATTCTCTTGTATTAATGTGAGAAATTCCATGATATGCTTTCCCTTTAACACATTCATAACTACAAAAGAGTTTCTTACATAATGGTTTCTGTTCATTCTGCTCAGACAATCCAGACAAAATACATCTTGCACTTACAATTTAGACTTAGAACCCAGCATGAAGTTTAACTCACAGGAAAAAAGTCATGTCATCACAATCAGTGTATGAGCATGGCTAATTCTTCTTAAGTTGGGATTATTAAGGTACCCTTCAACAATGGTACCTGGCATCCTATCCTAATGGCACTTTCCAAAAGCACTGCTGACATTTGAAATAGTCTAGGAGATGAAAAAGTCAACAGGCTGCCAATTTGTGTTGATCACTGTCTCAAAAGTGAAAATGTATATGTAGTAAATTAAATACTGAAATTCTCTATGAAAAGTTATGCAAATATATAGCTTTCATGAATGTTTATCAATCTATGTGATGCATGGGATGTGAAGGGGTTAGTAATATCAATGATTACAGGAAATAGAAATAAATGTATGAGCCAAGAAGCATCAAGTGTGTTTCAAAAGTCTTTGTTTTCTTCAAGGTAATCATGTATACAAATTATTTAGCACAAGCAACTTCGGGATGGATGTATACACACAGAAATAGAATTTTTTCAGGTTAAAAATCTCTTCTAGGTTTGCTTCATTTATATAACCATTACAGCCTACTAGTGCACAAAGAGAGAGTGAAGCAATAGTGATGAAAATTCTGGCTCTAAAAACCGAAGGCTGTCAGATCAATTAGAGGACCCCAGGCTGGTCTCACACAATGCAGCAAAAGAATAATCATTTAACCACTGAACGAGAGCCATTTGTGAGATTTCATCACATCAAATATGAAACATCAAGTCCTACTGTGTCAATAGAGAATGAGAAACATTTTGTTGGTGGCGAGATGAATATAAATTCCGATGAATAACAGAATGTTGGAAAATGGTATTCTTTTTAAATCAAGTTTAAATCAAGAAACTAGAGACACATACATTGTTAGATGTATGGTTATTAGTATTCAGAGAGATATATTCATAACCTAAAATTATCTAGAGAGATATTTCTTAAAATGATACTAAACAAAAATAGACAAAGTATTTCCTGTCAGTCATCAGATTTAGTAGTGTGTGAGGCTTTCAAGACTTTTTCATGTTGGAGATTATGAAAATGCCTTGCACATGCTCAACAGGTGCTCAGTTATCGAACAGTTCACAGCAAAAGAATAATCACAGACATGAACTTCTATTGCCCATCAGTAGTGGGATGTTTATTTAGAGTTTGCTATACTCTGTTCGATCTTGCTGAAGACCAACTGGAAACTCTTCCACAAACATGAGTGAATATTGACTAAATTTCTTAGGTCTCAAAGATACTACTTACTTTTACACAAAAAAGGCAAAACTCATCAATAAGAGAAATGGATATTCATCCCTATGGACATGGGAAAACACTGAACATATTTGAAAAATATTATAAGATTTAGGTCTTAAGTTCAACTGGACAGTATCTTACTTTGTGAGGAATCTATGTACATGCGGACTGAGAAAGACATTAGAGAATCAACATCTTTTACAATAATATCAAATAATGTAGAATATCTTTGGTGCAACTCTAATCAAGAAAGTGAAAGACCTGTCCTGTATGACAAGAACTTCAAGTCTTTGAAGAAAGAAATTGTAGCAGATAAAAGATGGAAAAATCTCCCAATCTCTTGGATTGATGTGACTAACATAGCGAAAATGGCAATCTTACCAAACACAATTTATAGACTCAATGCAATCCCCATTAAAATGCCAACATAAACCTTTATATACTATTTCAAATGGATAAATGTGCATTAGACACTGTAATGGGACTAGAATCTTAAAGAACCCCCCAAAATTGTGACAACTGGGTTTATTGAAGCTCTAACAAGATGTTAGAGGCAAATTACTTGAAATGTTTGGCAAATATGTTTGAATTTGTCCCAATGGAAGCAGCATAAAATCTCGGACTATATTTACTACTCTTTATTTACCTTTCAATAATTAAAACTAGGACAGAAACTTCTATCCATTAACTAGATATTTTCCAGACAGGGTCAGTGTGGTCATATTTTAAATATTCCAAATGAAAAATTTTTTAATGTTGTTTTGAACATATAATTATATATTTTACGTTTTGAAAACATACTGAGCAACAGTTTTGAGCTAAGTGTTGTATAAATCTAAAAATCAATAGATTTTTGCTAAATAAATGCACTTTTCTGTTTGGTCAGCAGTCTAGATGAGTACCCTATCTACAGCAGTCTTCCATACACTTCAACACTCACAGGTCCTATATTGAAGATCTGGAAGTAAATCTAGAATTTAGATTTTTATATATTCTGAAGATACTAATTTGATAAATATAAGAAACATTTTACAACCTTTACTAACTGATAAGACATTGATCTAGACCTAGTAAAGTGCATCAGTGTGTAAATGCTTCTTGTGCTAGCCTGACCTGAAGACTTGAGTTTAAACACACATTCCACAGTAGTCCTCAAAGTTGTCCTCTGACCTTCACACACACACACACACACGCACATATAAACACACAATACATAGACACTCACTTGTGCACACACACAGTCTCAGACACACAGAGACACATATGCACACACATATGCATGCACACACACTCACACACATAGAGACACTCACATATGCATGCAAACATATGCATACACGCACACATATACACACACATGAATGCACACATGCATACACTCTCATACACATAAATGCAAACAAACACATACAGGTACTCACACATGCACACACATGCACGCATGCATACATATGCACTTACACATGCATAAACACACAGGCACACACACACACCACAAACACAATGTTCTTGAGCATTGATCACTGTATTTGCTTACAGCTTAGTTTTGTGGATCTTGTTAAGACAAGTGACAGAATAACTGTGTGGAACTGGATGCTGAGGATACACAATGGTATCTTACTGGGTCGACTGCCTCAGTTTGGAGGCTAAGATTTGTCTGCATCAAAGCACAGATTGCTTCTGAGACCACATCTCAGACATAAGAAAACAATACTTTCTGGTATCATAGGGACTAAAGGTACAATAGCTTACCATTGGATTATTTTCACCATAAAATCATGAATCTCTGACATCGAGGGAAACGGGCTCACTTTACCCCACAGACTTACTAAGAAATTACGATCAATTGAGTCTGGGCTGAAATTTTCTTTCCTGTTCTGCAACAACAATATTCCTAACATGTATCTATAAAGCATGACTTTGGTTTAATAGTTTCAACAAAACACCTTATGCTGCTTTCAAACTATTTCAAACAATGTTTTCCTTAGATAAATTATTTAAATAGTAACACATGTAGCAAATGAGTGCGTTCCTCCAAAGTGGGTTTCACTTGGTTAAGGAAAATGAATGTAGGATCGGTCATACTTAGACGTTCCTGATAAGATAGGTACTTACTTTTGACTTTAAGCATAGAAAGTAACAGAAATAATGACCCCATGCCTTCATGTCCAAGTCTGATAGTCCATTGTCTTCAGATCTTCACAGGATAGAGAAAAGACTCCCTGAATCTACAGGTCTATGGCCATTTGCGGTTCTGACTCTGTGATGAGCAGCACTCCAAATTGCTTCATGTTGTAAAGAAACTGCATTTAGTGAGCTGCCTCAGTTGCTAGTGTGCTTGTCCTGCAAGCATGCACACCTGAGTTTCTTCATTCCCCATACTCATGTTACAGCATGGTACAAGCAGTACCTGTGATCTCCGTGTTGAGGAGTCAGTGACCACAGAGGATTCATGGAGCTTACTAACCAGCCTGTTGGGTTGCACTGCCAAACTCTAGGTTTTGTGAGAACTCTGTCTCAAAAAATAACATGGAGTGTGACTGAGAAAGGCATTGATCATTGATTTCTGACTTCCTTGTGCCTGTATACCCAGATAGAGGAGCAAACCCATAAAGATAAACATGAGAGCAAACACACACACACACATATAGAGGAGCAAATCCATATAGATAATCATGAGAGCATGTACACACACACACACACACACACACGCACACACAGAGGAGAAAACCCATAAAGATAAACAGGAGATCACACACACATACACACATATAGAGGAGCAAACCCCTACAGTTAAACATGAGAGCATGCATACACACACATACACACACACACATCTCACTTGGACTGTCTATAATTTGCTATGTCAGTAATTAATTAGTGAATAGGTCTAGCATAGAAAAAGATAAGAGAACTAGAAAACTAGAAAGCAAACATTTTTAACTTTCTTTCCCGTGTTCTAAAAAGAATCTCCATTTACAAACCCCAGTTCTTTTCAGACATGCATTTTTTGTCATCTACTACCACACCACCGAAGCACCCTGAGTCTAACCTAACCTCTGACGACCTTCCTGTGCTCTGGGTATCTAAATCTGTTGCTTCCGTCTCGTTTACTCTATTCTATACACCATGGTTAGGCTTAGAATGTTTTATAGAAAGTTTGCTGCATTTCTTTTCATGTGCCCATTTTAGCCACCACGTTTTTATTTACTAATGCTATATTGCTATTCTGTTCTTTTGTAGAGCAAAAATGCTCAGAGAATTCCTCAATGAGCGTTTCCTCTGCTATTAAAAATGAATAAACATCAGCCCAGTTCATATGCAGCCTTTGCAAAGCTTGAGAAAACAGACCTCACAAACAACTCAGGAAATTCAGGTCATCTGCTCCATATGGTTGTAAGTAGCACCATGTAGAAGCAGGGAAGGTCTTGGGACACAAAAGGAAATTACTTACTATATCAGGAAACATTCACATTTTACCATTAAATATGAGTGGTAAACAATATTTTACTGAAAGTATGAATACAATTTTTCAGAAACATAACCTATTGGCATAGATATGCAACAAGAAATTTTTGCAATTGTTACTCTCTATGCTAGGATATATGAGAGGCCAAGGTCATCTATAAAACGGGATTTAGTATGACTATCTTGAAAACGGAAATTTACAACTCCAATTCTGCATTCCCTAGAGGTTCTGGATGGAATGGGAAGAAGGAAGTGTGGGGCTGCTGCTGACAGGGGTATATTGTCCCTGTGCATTTGTTGGCTGCCTTACATTCAGCCAACAGTGATGTCAATATTCTTGTTTTGTTCAGTTCTCTAATGGAAGGGAGGCTTTGAAATTTTCATAAAATAAAAGCTGTTTTCCTAAGCCATTTTCAAATAGTTGTTACCATAATCAATTAAAAAGTATCTTTAGGTTTGAATATGGTTTATTCCCTCACAACAAATTTTAACCAAATGAAATCTAAATGTAGATATTTTTTTATCTTACTGCAATTTCACACACACACACACACACACACACACACACACGTTATACATTGGTGGCACACACCTTTAATCCCAGCATTTGGGAGGCAGAGACAGGCAGATATCAGTGAGTTAGTTCAAGGCCAGCCTGGTCTACAAAGTGAGTTCTAGGACAGTTAGGACTCTTACATAGAGAAACCCTGTCATAAACAAACAAACAAACAAACAAACAAACAAACAAAGCGATTCCATGCCATGCAGGCACAATTTCCAAAGACGGTTCCCTCTTCACTCTTGTGTTTTATTCCTGTGTTGTAAAGCTAACGTGGTTTGGGTTTCACTTGTGTTTTCTGTGCTATTCACAGAGTTCCTGAGCCAAAACCTGATTGTTTTCTTGAAATATTTTCCCAGTATCTCATAGAATGCTACAAAAAAATTCACATGCAAGAAGATTAATAAACATTGATGCTCTCTTTACTTAAAACTGTACCCATAACCCAGGGTAAAACTGAAATTATCTCACTATTAGCAAAATTTCAAGATACTACTTACCAGTTAATCCTAAATTGAAAGAGGGACTATAGAAGCCATGAGTGAGAGAAATTATCTTCACTGAGCAGTGAAATCATTGATTACTCTCACAGAAGTCTATATAGTTGTTCTGGAAGATGAACTTAAGGGGAAGAATTCCTGCCCAGAGTAGTGCTGATGAGAAGTTGTCCATGGACAGAGCAGATGGCCTTTTCCTTTTCAAGCCTGGGGCAGCCCTGATCTTTTGTGCTTTGAAGCTTGTTTGTCTCAGAAGACTTCTGATCATCCTATCTGCCACCCATTGGCCACTAGCTTCATTCATGAAGGAACTGCACTCAGTAGGCCAGAGAACATATCCCTAAAAGGAATCAGAAGCATTCTCACACGCGCACTGGGTATCAGTGGAAGAGAATGACAACGAGGGCAGGATCACACATGATGAAGGGCAAGAATCATGGGAGGGTTTAAGAAGCTCTTAGCTTTTACCTTTGGCTGATCAAGACAAGGCAAATAGAGTATGACATTAGAGACACCCAACAAACCTGTTCCTGCCTCCTCCCTCCTGCGTCATAAGAGGTAAAAACCACAGAGCCATTTTAGAGCAAAGCTAATCCCTAGTAGACAACAATCTGTCTCTCTTGCTCTTTTTCTAGCTTCCTTCCCCCAACTTTCTTCACCGCAACTTTCTACAGCCCAGCTTTCTTCCACCAACTTCCTTCCTCCAACTTCCTTCCCTCAACTTCCTTCCCTCAACTTCCTTCCCTCAACTTCCTTCTTCCAACTTCCTTCCTCCAACTTCCTTCCTCCAACTTCCTTCCTTCCAATTCTCTTCCCCTTAAAATTGTCCCCAGAGAAACTGGAAAAATGGAAATTTCTAGAGATGGAGAAAATTTAACTTTTATAAACTTGATTTTTAACCATAAATATTGACATATTTTCAAACAGAGAATAGTTTTTATATCTATTGTGACAAGAGAAATTTTATTATTTTCCTTCTGTGCTACTGCAATTTCTGTGTTTCTACAGTATGACCTCATACAATGTGCAAATAGGAAAAATTAAATTCTTACAGAAATAGTTGACAATTTTAAGATCCGATGTTTAAACTTTGAGTAGGATAAATATATGCTTTGATTTCCCAAATAACTGTAACAGCCATAACAATTTATTCAAAAGTCCAAAACGTATATACAATTATATAAACTTGTCTAACATGAAGTTGCTTCAGTGGACTTCTAGAGGACTGTATTAGTTCACTTATTTACTTATTTACTTTTTTCTCACTTAAAAAGAAAATTGTTTTGCAAATGGCTTACATGGCTAGCAGTGTGGGAAAGGTGAACAGGTCTAATATAATTTTCTTCTCTATTTCAGCACTTTCAAAAGGCTCAAAAGGAAATTAGACCAATCCAGAAATTCATTCTTTCTCTCCAACTTTTCCTTTTCCCATATGAACAAAACCGGGAAGTGCCCAGAGCCATCAGGGAATATTTCCACTGTGTGGGAGAAGCATCTGCAGAGAGCTTGGCGGGCCACCACCAGAAGAGGACTAGAGGAAGCAGGAGGGGGCGGAGGCGGCAGACAATGAAGAGAAAAACTGGGCGCTGTTTGGGACCAAACATCCCGCTGAACTGCCTAACCTTCCGTTTACCTTTTGCATTATATAAAATGCATAAGCACCCTAACATACATATTAAAGACAACCTTATAATGGCGACAGAATAAAATCGAGGCCATGTCTTAGGATCTGTTCCTTCTGAGAGCGTGGGAAATGTTGGGCTTTGCAAGTTACACTTTACAAAGCTTACTTAACTGGGTGGTTAGTATGAGCGTTTCTCCTTGGTTATTCCCTTCAGCCGTTTGTGAAGGTGGCTATGGGGAAGACCAGGAGCTGCAAGCCTCCTGTCAACCCAGAGGGAAGCACAAGGACGATGGGGATAAACTCATTACAAAACATCAGGAACCCATGGGGTCCTGGAAATGCAAATGATTATCATTAGAAAGTAATATGCTACTACTGAAGAAACAGTTGAAGGAATAATGTGGTTTGCCAAACAATCCCACAATCTGCATTCAATCAAAACTGACCAAAAATGCTTGCAAAGATCCTTTGTGTTGTCTGGAGCCAAATGCTTTCTGGAACTCATGAAGAAAGCTTTTGCACAGTGGCCTCTGACCAACAGAATATTATTGAAACAATAACCAGCCTTAGAGTTGACTTTTGTAATAAAGGGAAGCCAGTTAGAGAGTAGGGAGGTGTACTCATGTACCTGTCAAATGCACGTGGAGTTTGCTCTGGTCTATAGAACCATGGCTCTGACCATTCTACAAAGTGCACAGCTCACGTAAGAAGTGATTTAAAATTAAGTGCGCAGATTTCCCAAAATCACATGGGCCTGATCTACACATAGAAGACTAGACAAAAAGGAAAAGGCTACCATGAACTTTTGGAACCTCCATAATTAACTTTTCATTTTGGACCAATTCAATAAGTCTCTTATGCACAGTGGTAATGAAATTCTATTAACCTTACTCTCATAGAAAACAAGAGTTAAGGGTTTTGTAAATTACAGTTTGCACTGTTCACCTTCAGTTCAGAACCTTAGTGAACCAGGCTTTGTCTCCAAGCCTAAAAGAAAAAAAAATGCCAAAAAATCTTTACAGCTAGTTAGCTATATTAAATTTCAGGCACTCCACTTTCCTTTTCTCCTTATGGTTCATTCCTGGCCTTCATGAGCAGTAACACTTCCTTAGGATGCTGGTGAGCAGGTCTAAATTGCTCGCCATTGAACTGCACCTCCCTGACATCATCCACTAAAGAATTGCTTGTGCAGTCGCTAGAGAGACTAAAGTAATCCAAGTCCATGTTATAGAAAATGTTTAAAGTACTCAGGAGTCTGTGGGTTCATTATTTACTGACAGAAGAAACAGTTGTAGTTGGTATCTTTTCCAAAATTCCATATTATTCAAATAAAATCAAGGCCAAGTGTGTTTGCTGACAATATCATTTATACATAAATATACATAAAACAATGACATTAGACTTTCAAATTTAAATGTATCAAACAATTAGTTCATATTTTCCTAAAAGAAAGACTAGTAAGATTAGTCAAAATTAATATACAAACACAAGTAAGAATTGAATAATAACAGTAAAAATGATACCCTGCCTAAACACAGCATATAAAAATATTTAATATATATACAAAAGAAATGTATTTTATGAATTTTTAACCTTATTGAAACATATTTTTGTTATATTGTAGAACAAGTTTTAAACAATGGATTTCTAGTTTACTTTCAATTTTAGCCTTAAATAGGAGAAAACGTGCTCATAAAATAAAAACAATTCTTTATTGCTTTGTTGTAGCTCAAATAATTTATTTAAATATTGGCCCCTCCATCCCTCCCTCCCTTTTTCCCTCCCTCCCTCCTTCTACCCTTTCCTTCTTATCCCTATTTCTTTGCCTCTTTTGTTTCTTACTTTTCTTCTCCTCTTCCCTCCCTTCTCCTTGTCTCTCTTCCTTTCACCCCTCTCTTTCCCTGTGTCTGTTAGTCTTTTCTCCTTTTTCCCGAGAGAGACACCCTTTGAATTTCTTTTAAAGTTTTAGAATTTCTATCCCAAAGGAGCACATAGTATTTGAAAAAAATAATAAACTCTTTGTTACAATGTATAGGATACTTTTAAGCTCATTCAGATTTGTGGGTGATGGGAATTAAATTTCAATATTGTTTCCACAGGAAATATTTCTTACAATACTTTTAAGCAGTTTATTAAAACTTGCTGGCGTTTTCTGCTTAGTTAAAATGTGCTCAGAAATATCCAACACCTCATAGGAAAGGACTTAAACAGGAGCAGCTTTCCCATCTTTTGAGCTTAATAAGAAGAAACTGTGGAATCCCAGTTGCTTGTTGAAGGATTAAAAATAATCTGTTTATGCAAATTTTCATTTGGGTATAACTGATGAATACTGGAAGAAATAGTTTGATTTACTTTTATTGCAGTGTGGCCAGAGAAAAGTTAATAGAGTTTGTGGAGTGAATACTGTCAGTTCCTCAAATAGTACATGAATCCCCAAATCACCCATTGCATTTCTCAAGGAGCCATTATCTCTATCTCACAGTTCAGGAAATTGGGCCTCGGGGGAAAGTGGGGAGCTATCTGAAAGTCTTATATTTGTTAAATGTAAGACTCTGAAGGAAACCTGCAGTGTGTGAATTTAGCATCTCCATACACTGAGCAACACCCACTGCAGCCAGCAGCAAAGGAGGGTGTTTACAGAAGAATGCTGCGGGTAAGAGCGTCCATGGAATCAAGGCTGTTTGTGTTGGAAAGAGAAGCTCTAGAATATTCTGACAGGGGATCCAAAGTAAATAGGAACTGGTAAGGCTCAAACACGCATTTTGTTTCCTTTTGTATTACTGAATCACAGAGCACAGTGGGCCCTAGTGAACACATCTACTTGATCATCTTCCAATTGTGTGGGCTTTGAAAATGAGAAATAATTATTTTCTCTAAACTCGAAATTAAGCAAAAAAAAAAAATTCCAAATATATGAAGATGGTAAAATACATACATGTACACTATCACACTAAATTGATTTACTGGATATTTGGGCAAAAGAGGTATCTTCTCCAGTTATTTGTCAAGTTTCTCCATGATAAAAATGCCTAAAAATCATTTGCCCTTTCAAACAGTGGTAAGAGCAAACCACTATGCTATTAAACATAAACATGCTGTTATTGAACCATCCATATCCAAGCCTTTTAAATCTGAAATGAAACCTTTCATCCACCAAGACGCCAGACTCCATTCCCTCAGGTCTCTAACCTGGCAATGCCGTTTGTTTTCTGTATTGTAACTGTTGCAGAAAACACCTTTTGTAAGTAGAACCCCACAACACCCTCCCCGTTTAACTTAGTTTTTATTATAGTTTCAAGAGTTTTCCATGTAACACGCGTCACCACCTCCTTCCCTATTGAGACTGAATCATGAAGCCTGCTGCATGTTCATCTCTATTTTGTTTGTCCATTCATTCAGCGAAGAGCATTTGCGCTATTTCTACGAGTGGCCGACATGACTAATGCTAGAAACGCGTGCAGTACATTTAGATAGAATATGATGATCATAAATTTCACCAGGAAGTGGAAATAATGAGACTAACTACAACTTATTGAAACAAAAACATAGAACTGAAATCAGAAGAGGATCCTTGTCTCGAAGGCCAGAATGTTTAGTGGGTGGGGATTTTTTGTTTGTTTCTTTTATGTATTCTGTTTTATGTATATAAATGGAAAAATTTATTTAAGGAAAGTAAGATCCAAAGCAAAGGGGTTCATGAAAATAAATGACTAGGTCTAGCCTTCCTTTTGTTAACTCTAATGGTAAGCTTTTTTGTTTATTTTTGGCATTGTGTCAGTTGCATAAACTGCACCTCATTAAAAATGATGTCTGTAAGATTTTTGGAGAGAACAGATGGTTTCTTTCATCTGCGAAAGTAATCTGGATCCAACTGAACTGATTTAAAATCCGGGTTTTTCTACCGTGATTTTCAGAGTATTTTATAGGCTTTATCTTTCCATGAAGTGATTCATAGACACTGTCAGAGTCCACCTGTCCAGGTTCTGGGGTGCCCAGGTCCAGGAGATTGGGAGGGTCCACTCTTGTAATCAGGCAGTGCCAAGGAGTCAGAAACAGAATATTTCTGAAACTTGGCAAAGAAGACTAGCCCTCTACTCATGTTTGGATAGGCAGTGTCCAGCAGGTTTGGTCTGAGGCTTCTCATTTTAGTAGCATTAAGGGCACTTAGAGGTTGGTGAGAGCTCAAAGTATAAAGGTGTTTGCTCTGAAGCCTGACGACTTCAGTCAAATCCCAGGGACTAACCCAGTGGGAGAGACCTAGCTCTAACTCCAAGTCACGGTGCCTATTGACCTCCACAGGCACAGGGTGGCATGTGTGTGCAGACACACAGGGACATAAAATAAGCAGATGGTGGTGGGTTCTGCAGGTGCCTTGCAAGGGTTATGAACTTTACAGCTACAAAACTAGTAAAGTTTGGAGATTTAATGTACAGTAGTTTGATCATAGCTAACATTATATTATTCAGTGTATTTTTCTTAGACAAACTTTTATCTATTTACTTGTCAATACATGTGTGTACCAACCCATGACCATATAGTATGGAATTGCCCCACACATGACTGTATGTAGCTATGTACCATAAGAATGTGTGGGTTAGTGTGATGGTGACAATCACCACACCACATGTCCTGATCATCATATAACATATTGTAAATGGATCCAATTTGCTTATACCGATTTATTTGTTAAAATAAATAGAACCATGCACAGTAAAGAGGGGTTTTCCAGAAAATCCGCCTTACCTGTTCACTCCCTTTAGTCAGCATAACCAGCTTGCACGAGTATGTGAATAGCTCCCACCGCAAACAGTACATGGCTTGTGTTTTTAAAACTGTTCTCCTTGCATGAGAAAAGAAATAAAGACGATTAAAGTCTCCATTACACTGCAAGATGGATTAAAAGGCTCTTCTTCTGTTTCCCTTTTTGATACTGACATCTATTGGAAAGCAGAAGAATATGTTTGTAGTTAAAAGGAAAATAAAAACTTAAGTGGAAAACCAAAAACTTGAGAAATCATGAACTTAAGCATAAAAAATTAACTGTTTTCATTCCAATCTCTACTTGCTTAAAAATACACTTGCAACCTTGCGAAATATCTTGCCAAGCCAGTAGCTCCCCGCATCCCCAGATAAAGAGATGCCTTTAAAATTTGATTCCTGCAAGTCAGGCTATGTGTTAGGTAAAGCCATCATTATGAAAACTAAAAAGACATTAAAGACTTCTTTTTTCCTCTGGAACTTTTGTTGAAGTAAAAAAATCAAAGGAAGAAACCCTGTCTCGAAAAACCAAAAAAAAAAAAAAACCAAAAAAAAAAAACAAAACAAAAAAAAAACAAAGGAGAAGTAAGAATAGTACTTTCCTTAAATTTTACTTTGTTTTATTTTTATTTTATTTTATTTTTTTGATTAACTGTTAGGCTTAACATTGTGTAAGCACACATGGCAAGATGACTTACTCTAAAATCTCAAGACTCAGAGCACATCATCAGGGGATGGCCCTGGGTTCTAAATTACCTGGCACGGTTCAGACCATTTATTCTTGTGCAAACAAAAATTGATAAAACAACATATGAGCAATTATAAATATAAAAAGTAAAAAGTGATAATTCTTTCATACCTTTCTCGATATATTCCTATGTCTAAATATATGTATTTATAGTGTGTGTGAGAGAGAGTGAAAATACGTATTTTAAAATATATATTTTATTTATATATATAAATATATATTTTAAAATTCAATATTTTTAACAATATATTCTTCCAACGCCTCACGGATCCTCCACACTTCCTACGTTATTTGATATTTTCCACTGTAGCTTTTATTATTCACTCTTTTTCTGTATATTTAATAATTTGAATATTATGCATGATGTGGAAATTCTCTTCTGGTTCAGCTAGTTAGTGTGATGTATGCTGATTGTACCTCAATAAGCATCTGCTTCTTTAAATTAGGGAAGTCTGTTTTTTTTTTTTTTTTTTTTTTTTTTTTTGAGACAAGGTTTCTCTGTAGCTTTGGTGCTTTTCCTGGAACTAGCTCTTGTAAACCAGGCTGGCCTCGAACTCACAGAGATCCGCCTGCTTTTGCCTCCCGAGTGCTGGGATTAAAGGCGTGCGCCACCACTGCCCGGCTAAAAATAATTTCTATGATTTTGTTGAAAATATTTTCTGTGCCTTTGACCTGGATTATGGTAGTTGAGACAAAGGAATCAAGGACAGTTTCCCAAAGTCTCATTTTTAATTTTACACACTATCTGGTTTTTATTTAGTATGCTGCATAAGAAAACTTATAAAATAAAATCCATATGATCTTTCTTAAATTTTCATCAAATCAGAGTAATATTTGTTTTTTGAAAACTTCGTAGAGCAAAAGAGAAGAGTCTGACTATCTAAAAGGAAGGGTAATTATCTGGATGTCTTCATATCAGCTACTATGAAAGCCAGCTCTCAACAAGGGAATACCATTTTCAATGCACGGAGAAAACTACTAGGGTAGAATTTACTATCAACTAAACTCTTTCGAGAACAAAGGTAAGTTTTAAAAGATCAATTTGTTTCTATTCTGTCCACAAAACCAATTTCTCTTTCATTGTCCTTTGGAACATTTATTTTATTTTATGTACTAAAATGTTGCTTAATTCCATAGTCAAAAATCAAAACAATTAAAATCAATTGGTACAGAATATGGGAAAATACACTTGAACACAAGCATTCTGCCACTAACAAATCTTCCCTAGAGTAAATAGTAAGGTGTAGACTTTAGACAGAAGAAGATTAATCTCAGATAGAAGGATTGAGACATAAGAAGAAATTGTTAGCAAACCTATAAAATGTATTTTAGAAGAGAATCATCATTACCTATAGTAAAAACATGATCAAAGCTAACAGTGATTCTTCTGAGTGCTAGGGCTCCCAGAGTATCTTTGCTGCATCAAACAAAATTTCACTGCATTGTCATGTTAAGAAACCCTAATCTTACATGATTTCAGAATACTCTAAAACTGGGAGGTAAATTTGATATGATATGGGTACTCCATATTGAATTAGAGTAAAACCAGTAATTCTTATTCAAATACAGGTACAGGAAAAACCACATCTCAGTGTTGTTTGCGGCACTATAACACTCAGGTCTTGACTGAGAGTTCTGTAAATATGGCTACATCAGACGTTACAGGGTTTCTCTTAGTCTCAGTCCTTTCTGATGACATAGAATTTCTTGTTTGTAGCCACGCATTCCTAGCATAGCTTATGGTTTTCACTTGCCCTAGTAGCTGGTTATCACTCTGACACATGGTCTGATCCAGGAAATAACATAAAAATTTAAGGGTTATATTTTCTAGAGAACCTTTGAAATGAAGAAGTAAGCTGATGATTGACTATTTCTACTTCTTCAAGACTGGACTAAGACTGTGGTATCAGACACCTTGAAATCGGGAAAGGAAGAAAGACCAAGCAACAAAAGACAGAGCTTTGACTTCATACTGAAGACAGATCACTCCATTTCAGGGACATGGGCTTAAAAAAAAAAAAAAGACAATTGTGTGCCTGCTTATAACTACCTTAATCTATAAAGCAAAAAAAAAAAAAAATATATATATATATATATGCTTATAAAATAAATATGTAAGACTTAACGGCAATTCAACAGAATGTATTGCAAAGATAAAATATTTACAGTCAAAATGCAATAGCTATTTGTATTGTTATTGCTGCAGATTTTTCAAGGGCTAAGTTTCTATCTTAGAAAATCTTCAGGCAATGTTTTGTAGAGAACACTTTCAGCTGTGTTCTCCGAATAGAAAGTGTGGACCATTAAGAATAAGATTTTTTTGTATCCTGTCAAAATGGATAAATTGTGTTAAGTATGGGTAGTGAGCTTGAATAGAAATTTATGGAGACTCAGAACTTAGAAAGCTAAATACATAACTATTTGATTTTTAACACAGAAAACTAAGTCAGGAAATACAATAAATAGCACTGCTTTCTTTGTCTAGATAAAATCATTTTGTTAGACTTTATATAGATAAGTCTAGAAAATGATTGCACTATATAATAGTTTTGTTTTTATATAAGGTACCTAATTTGATCTCCTCTTAGTAACTCATTTGGGAACATATCAATTGAGCCACATGCTGAGTTTGATACTTAGTATGTAAATCATTTACATTGTCTCACTTTCTACCATGACAAAGCCTATTTTTAAATCTATACATGTACATTTTGAAAACATACTGACTTATGATGAGACCATAAACTAATATCAGTGGGTTGGGGTTTTATATTGTTTGTAGTTTTCTTGAGACACTAGAGACCTAAGCCTTTCCAGACAAGTGCCTCCTGCCCTTCATGAAAATCCCATAATGACAACATCATGCAGTGTTGAAATTTATTGGAAATTTGGCAGAATACTGAAGAATTCAATATTTACATGTAAAATAAAACAATAATTTTATTTGTAACATCCTCCAACTACTTGATCACAAAAGTATATCAACATAAGGCCATTTAGAGTCAAAAATACTTGTGCTAGAACTCTAAATATTTTACTCTGAAGAAGATGGGGAGGAGTGGGATGAAATGCTGTCATCCTGGCATGAGACGGCTGATGGACACATGAACTTACAACAACCGTGTTTATTTACAACATGCCTGCAAAAATGAATTTGCCTTGTTGTGCTTTCTTGCAGTATAGGGGTGGTGATGACCTTAGTTTTAGTGAAACTGAAAACAAGGAAGATATTATTGTGACCTCTCATTAATATTGCTTTTGTGATTCCTGGTTGCTTACTCAGACCGTACTATGTCCAGAAATTTTCAGATGTTTTCCTACCCTCACAAAAGGGTCCTGTCATTATTCAATATGATTTGAATATAAACAATTCCAGGTTTAGGCTGAAAAAAAGAAAACATTAAATTTTCAAAAAGAAACTCATTTGGAAGGTAACTCTACTTCCAAAATTCCTATAACATAATAAAATCTTATTAAATAAAAGGGAAGACTGTTGATGGATTGAAACAGTTGGTTTTCTGGGATGGTGTTGGTAGTGCAAACATTAAGGCAACAATCTCTACAAACAATGATCAATATGTTATAGTTGCTTTGATTTCCTGCTACAACACAACACATCTGCTTTTTACATATGGCTGAATACACTGTTACTTGGAACATAAACCACCCTTATAAACCAATGTTCACAGGGAGCAACTTGATGCCCTCACATTGTCAAAGATGAAGACACTCCAGAAGGCACAAACGAATGTGAAAAGGCGAGTGTCACACTCAGACTTCCTCCTACCTAAGAATGATTTTAACTTTATTGAGTCATTTTCAGGATATTCAAAAATTTAGGCTAGACAGTATTTACTGCTCAGAACCTTCCCTTTGCAATAGCAGCAGAATTCATCATGTTTTGTCAATTGGTCATAGAGCTATAGGTACTGGACAGAGAATTTTAAGACAGGCTGAGTTTTCTAAAGCCTACATATATCCATATTTAAAAATATGTTTATTCAAACATAGAACATACAGAGAAAATATTATTGTAGAATTAAAGAGAAGATTGGTGGCCTAAAAGACACTACCTTATGAATGTATGCTCCAATTTAAAGCCTCTTCACAGTATAACTTGGTACAATCAGTTAGTGTGTTAGTTACTAGCCTTGTTGGCAAATATTTGAGCAAAGCAATATAAGGAAATGGGGGTTTGTACTGGCTTACACATTAGGATCCAATCTAGTGTGGTGGGGAAGTCACTGCACTTGGGGCTTATTGCAGCTGCTCTCACCGTATCTGTTGCCAGGAACAGACACTGATGAACGGAATTACTCATTTCCCTTTCTTCATTTTATTCAGTCCAGGACTCCAGGCCATGGAATGGTGCCACCCATATTTAGGATCAATTTTCTCACTTCAATTAATCTAATCTCATACATCCACAAAGACATGCCCAGAAGTTTGTTGTCATGGTAATTCTAAATCCCATCAGATTGATAATCAAGACTAACCATCACAGACAGGATTGGAAGAATAGTAAATAACGCTCATATTTTCCTAATAGGAGGTAGATAGGCCGTATTACAAAATGACTCCTATTGGAGTCCCATTTTCTTTTGGACTGTAAAACAGAATGGCATTGGGTTATGGACATAAAAATTTGTAGAACCACATTTCTCACAAATTATTCTCTTGTCTTTACCCCATCATTAATAATATTTGGCATATAGTGAAAGGGTAATTTTATTGAGAAAAAAACTTGAAATGGTATTGTTACTATCTAATTTCCTTTATAATGTCGCCATTTGTTTTCCAAAACTATAATCTGATCTAATACCAAAATAATAAGATAAATGAAATTATTTATCACAATATAAGTCACAATTATTTAGATGTTAGAAACCAATATTTTCTAAAGTTAGAACTAGCTACTCCATGTGAAGTTATGGCTCAAAAAAGAATTTAATGGGAAAAGGGAGTTAAAAAGAGTGAATCACTTCCAATACTCCAAGCATCACATTTCCGTGGAGTGTATGTGATTATTGACCCAGGAAGGAAGCCAGTCAGTCTAGTGAAAGACTGTAATGATATGCACAGATGACTGATTTCATTAATGAGGAAGCTATTTTCCTTGTCTTCTTATTCCATAGGTTATGAATTATGCTTTGGGCTTACTGATTCTATCATTTCTAAATGAAAATTGTATGTCAAATGTAGAGGATGGGAAGAAAGAGAACTCAGACTTGAATCTTGGTAGTTGATAACAGTATAATTCAGGGACTTTTCTAAGCAACTTTACCAAGTATTTACCTCTCTTGAAGTCTAAATTCCTGCCCACCTATTTTTAATTTACTCACATCCTAACACTGAACCTTTCATTGCCAAGGGACATAAAAGGGCTTTCATGTGCACAAAACATATTGCTTAGCAGAGAGGTGTGAAGTGATGTTTCCTGAAAAATTCATATCTACGTTGAAGATTCTGCACCCTAATTGCTAAACTGGCAGTTCCCTATTTCAGTGAGTTGGAAAGTTATAGATTGAAAGCCAAATTTATCTTGGGCTCTGTTTGGTGACAGTCATTTATCACCCACCTCTGCATCTGAACTAATATCCCTTTGGCTTTTAGGTAGAACCTGTGGGATATCTTTGTAATAGATCATCAACTTTCCCCAAACAGAAAGCTAAAAGTTGCATCACTTAATATCTTCATCAAACAAGAGTTCTCATGGCTTGTCTGTTATCGACGGCCCACATCAATGTGTATGATACATCCATTGATTACTGTCATTGTCCTATGACTAAAAATTTCCTGCAATGACTTTTATAATTGACATGTCAGTCAAACTACCTGAATCTGTGTTCTTTGCATGTGGTCACTCATGATAGAAGTCATAATAAACTCTCTTAGTCCTTGGATGTGAAGATTGTGTATTGCATCCACAAAAGTAGCTACACAGATAAAACATAGAAAGAATTATGAATGGATATACAAGATGAAAATATGCACTAACCTGGTGAGTTGGCAGTCATATTTTAGAGAATTTATAAAAAAAAATCCGAGATAAAATTAGAGATCATCTGGAGGTGCATGGGATATTATCTCTGCATGGCAGTACATTTGTACTTAATTATTTTATTCTTTATTATTTTTATTGAGCTATAGTTTTTTCTCTGCTCCCCTCCCTTCTTCTCCCCTTCCTTTCTACCCTGTCCCATGGTCCCCATGCTCCCAATTTACTCAGGAGATCTTGTATTTTTCTACTTTCCATGTAGATTAGATCCTTTTACGTCTCTCTCTTAGGGTCCTCATTGTTGTCTAGGTTCTCTGGGATTGTGAATTGTAAGCTGGTTTTCTTTGCTTTATGTCTAAAAGCTACTTATAAGTGAGGACATAAGATAGTTGTCCTTTTTCTTGTATTTGTGCTTGGATTGCATGCATGATTACGTTTACATTATCTTTGGGGTGATTGGGAGGACTTGTAGTTTTTATGTCTTTCGGCACCTGTTTTTATTTTCCCCTTCTTCTAATGTTTTAATGGAATTTTCTGTCTGCTTGTTATGTTTTATATCTATTTGCACTTTTGTACACTAATTGTTATTTCCACCTCAACTTAATGACCTCTGTGATTCACTGCCATGATCTAAAACTACAATGGCATTTTCTGCATGGGCTAGGGAATGTCCTTGTAGTTAAGAGTTGGCTGCCTTTCCAGAGACTGGGATTTGTAGCATTCTTGCCATTTACAGCTATAATGCCAGTTCCAGGAGATCCAATTTCCTCTGGCCCCTGTGGGTACCTGACACACAACTAGTTCACAGATTACATGCCTACATGTCTAATGCATGTAAAGAAAAAATCCATACATACAAAACTAAGAAAAAATTGAAATATTTTTCTATGTGTTCATATCTAAAATAGTTTTCCACAACCCAAAAACCTCTTTCTCAAAAGGTATCTCCTATTATTTCTTTCTCCATTCCTTCTTCATTTTGTTACTTAAATACTAATTACTCTCTTTGCTTTTGAAAAGAAAGAGAATCAAAGAATTGCATTTTTTTGAAATAGTACCCTGGCACCATTCTCTCTGAAGTAACAGGGGCACAAGTGAAATGCAAATAGTTTTCCACATAAAAGAAAATTCTAGATTGACATTGAATAAGTCAGAGCATCACTAGTACATCCCCCTCTAAAAAGTGCCAGAAAACACAATTTCTAGTAAATGATGTAAAAGCATAGACAAACAATCAAATAGAATAGGAAAGGGAGCTGGGGAGCAGCTGTAAACTTAGAACACACGTATATTCCAATAGACGTATCAAACAAAACAAACACAAAGAAAGAACGACAAAGAAACAGCACACTATCACCCATTCTCATCCTTCAGCTCCCCCTTTATGGTAAGCCAAAACACCGAGAAAGCTACATTTCTGAGAGAGAATTTAGAGTTCTACATTTCAAATGATCAATGGCTACATAGAAGACTCAATCAAACAGTGAATGAACTTAAGAAATTGTATCGGCATAAATGAACGACAGACGGAAATTATAGTAAAATATTTAGCTTTAATTAGGCAAAGACTCACAGAAACCAAAGTTCCAGCAGAGAACAGGAAAGCAGAAGGGAAGGCAGGGAGCATGCCTGCAATCTTTATAAGTAAAAAATATCCTCAGGGGACCACGCCCTACAAGCAAGGTGATTGGCTGGGTCTCCCCTATATCTCCCCTTTTTGACTAAATAAGACAGAGCCAAACCAAATACAACTATATACAATAGAACAAATAATAAATACACTAAACATTCTATTTCAAAGAGTCTAAATAATGTAGAGAATAACTACAATTATCTAATCTTCAACTCCATCAAAGATCTGAGAAGGGAATTAATATTACTTAACAAACGAGAGATATCCAAAATGTGCAACAAGTGACAGAGACAACTGACTACCTGGGCAATCACCCAAAGTCTCATTTGCAATGTTGAGTTAACCAACTTTGGCTAAGGCCTAACATAACTGACATACCATTATTAAAGGCAAGAAATTTTTTTTAGAATTATCCTACCCTGTCTTGGCAAGATAAGACAATCTCATTTTATCCAGTTATGGATATTTTGTATCTTTGTCAGTAGTTGAGGTATGGGCTTTTTTTAACCCAAAGGCCAGTTCTGCCAAAAAGACAAACTCCCAGTGGAGTGTCTTTGGTGCTCAACGTTCTCTCGGGAGTAGAGTGGTGTTGTCAGGAGTGATTGTGTCTCGTTGGCACAGAATTTTAGGTTAGATTAAATGTCATTTTCTACAGCTCTTCGAAGAGGCTGAAGATTATACTATCTATACTAACTATAATCTCTATGTATCTAAAAAACCTGATTATCCTAAAAATAAATATGACAAACATATAATTTTCAATACCTATCTAACTTGAAGACTAAGAGAATAAACAACTGTGCAATATATGAAGACAATGATCTCCAACTGTAAACAATGTCATTACATATCAAATGTAAACAATGTTAATATATAAATAATATCAGAGGTAGAAATGTACATTGCAATATGGTAAATGTATCAATACAATATAGACAAAGTTATAAGCATACTCATACAAAAATTAGAGGTAGCAGCACTCACATTCAATTTTTAATATATCAATATACAAGAATCAGCACCAATTTTCAAATGATCAATGGCTACATATAATGCTGGGAGCCGATTGAGTGGCTGCCATTACAAGATGGCGCTTGGCCCCGGCCTCGCTTGCTGGACAGCTCCATATTAGGCAATGCAGTGGAACCATGCCTCTTGTATGTGCAGTGACGATGATGTGCTTAGGGCCAATCCCGTGGCCAGGAGCATGGCAGGCGCGCAACGGCCAATCCAGGCACAACTCGTTCCCTTACCCCCTATATAAGCAGCTGCCGTTTGGCGCTCAGGGCCCCTCGCTTCGGCTCTCCCTTCAACCAAGAGGCTCCAATAAAGCGTGATTTGGGAAGAATCCTCGTCTGGTGGTCGTCCTTTCCTGCTGGTCAGGGAGTTCGCCGCAATATAAGACTCAAACAGTGAATGAACTTAAGAAATATATTTCAAACCTTGACAAAAGTCTCCCCAGTCAACCCAACAGGTAGCAAATTAGAGAAGAAAATTCAGTGAATGATTGAAACACTGAGAAATAACTACTAGAGAATTCTAAAAATTAAAGAAGAAAGTCAATAAAATGTATTAAAGAGCACCAACAGCAGATAAGACAATACAAAAAATAAACTTCAGGGGCAGAAGACAGAGTGGAGAAAATACTTGCAGACATTTGTAAATTTTGATGAAATCAGGGAGCATGATAAATAAATACTTTCAATACATCTGAGACTTATTCAAGAGACTCTATGGACTAGAAGAATGAGCTGAAATAAAATCAAAAAGAGCAGGCATTATGTAATGGAATTACAGCAGAGATTTTAATAATGCACCTTGGAATGAACATTGGGTCACTGGAGAAATCAGAAAGGAAGATTAAAATAGCCTAGAAACAGATGTGAATGGCATCATTCCCCATCGGGCATGCTGGACTACAGCTAAGGTTGTCCTAAGAAAAAAAATTATAGCTATAAGAACTCTCAGAAAGGAAGACCTCAAATTAGAAAATTAATGATGTACTTTATGTCTTCTGAACAATAAAGCATAGATAACAAGAAATAAAGAAGACTGGGGAGAGATTAATGAAACAGAAACTAAAGCAAAGTATACAGAGTCTATCAAAGAATTGCTTCTTCAAAATAGGTGACAAGGTTAGCGAACCTTCAACCAAAGTAACAAAAAGAATGGGAAGACATATTTAAAATTAGAAATGAAACGAGATTATTATAACAGACCCCAGTGAAATCTATAAGGCCACAACAAAAGACTATAAAACTGTATTTTACAAAGCTTGATAAAGAGAACTTCCAGAATCCTGTACTGAGAGAACTGACATTGAAAATAAAATGGCTGAATTATCAAAGGTCATCTATGCATTCAGTAAAAACCCCATCAAAATTCTAATCACATTCTTTGTAAAATTAACTTATTTTATTTAAAAATTTCAAAGTATATTTTGATCATATTATTTTCCCTCTCCCAACTTCTCCCAAATTCTTTGCTCTTGCTCTTCCCTACTTATCCAACTTCATGTTCACTTAAAAAAATAAAATCAAACCAATTTATGCAAAAATTACCAAAACTTTAAAAAACCTACTCAAAACATGTAGTTCATTTTCTGCTTGCCAATTTCTCTTTGGCATGTGGTCTGCACTTGAATGTAGTTGATATACCCAATGGCATTTCATTCAAGAAAATCCATTTTCCACTTCCCAGAAGCTATTAATTGCAAGCATTTTGTTTTTATTATTCGAGGTAGAAGACAGCATCAACTTACCATTCTCAGTGATGGAATATTGTCTGGTTTGAACCTGTATAAGTCTTCTGCATGCAATCCTATTCTGGGTGTCCAAATGTGCATCAGTCCTATAATGTTGGGAGGATCCTCTTTCCTTGGTGTCTTAGTCAGGGTTCCTATTGCTGTGTTGAAACCCCAGGACCAAGAGCAACCTGGACAGAAAGGAGTTTATTTGGGTTGCATATCCTGAATTATAGTCTGCTGAGAAAGCAAAGGCAAGTGTTCAAACTGGGCAGGAACTTGTGGCCAGGAACTGATACTGAGACCATGAAGGCATATTGTTTACTGGCTTGCTCCTCATTCTGCCTCAGTCTTCTTTTTCGTAGAACCCAAGACTACCATCCCAGAGGGTCCCACCCACAATGAGCTGGGCCCTTCCATATCTTTATAAACTAATTAAGAAGATTTTCTACAGGTCAGTCTTATTGAGGCATTTTCTCAGTTGAGGTTCTAACCCCTCAGATGACTAAAACAAGTTGACACAAAACTAGAGAGCATACTTGGAACCATCCATTGCCTCTGGCTCTTAGAATACTTTTCTCCTTTTCTCCATAGATCCCTGAGCCTTGATGGATGGTATTTTAAAGTTTTTCCATTTAGTCCTGAGTGCTCCTAAAATTCTAATTCTCTACATATTGTCTAATTATGGGTCTCTGTGGTAATTGCCATTTACTGTAAGAAGAAGATTCTCGGGTAAGAAATAAGACATGTTTTGATCTATGGGTATAACAACATATCCTTAAGAGTCATTTTATACCTCTGTTCTTTTAGCAGCTTAATTAGAAGTTTTTCACTAGGACCCATAAGTTTTCTAGTCTCAAGTTCTTACCCAATTTAGTAGGGTCATGTCTGGGCTGTATATCATGGTGAGAGCATTAAATACAACAAAAAGTGGTGATTATTCTCAGAATAATTCTTCCACTCTTGCTCTATGGAGGTCATTGTTATGGTCATTGTTATAGGTCACAGAGTTTGTAAGTGAATAACATTGATAATTGGTTTTCTTCTCCAGTAGCATCCCAAGTACTTTTGGACCATGAGTTCTATTCAGTAGTGATAAAGGTTCTAGATGGACACAAGAGTTATTTCTTTATTTTCAATGACATAAGTAAGTGGTCTTTTTAGCCCGAGGGCCTTACCATCAGGTTATGGAGAGTAACCAATAGCATTGGAAAGAAGCTGTGATATTTGTGGGCCATATGGGACCTGGTTAGCTAACAACTCAACAAGCTGTAGCCTATTTCTCTCATAGGGGGCTTTACCTGGTGGCATAAGCTGTCTAGTCAGAATTTCAGTACAGTCTACAACTGATGAGTGGATAATGAAACCTTGCTACATTTTCTATTACTGTCTGTTCTCTGTCTCTTTAAAGACTTTGTCTTATTTTTTGTGTATTCTTTTTCTTCTCTTGCCCATTCCTATGTATATTTATCAAACACTATGACCCACTTAGAGATCTTTTCTTCTGAATCTGTTCTATTGTGTATCTGTAATTCTTTACTGTCTAGGAACACTTCTTAAAATGCTAAGTGCTTCTTAAAAACTTAAGCTGTGCCATTGCTAGGGGAAACATGGAACTTCCTGCTTGCCCCGCTCACCCTAGTTCCTCTGAGAGCCATGCACAATGCCCCATCTCTAGGCACAAAGCTGGTCCATGTTGCCAACAAGCAAGCTATAGCACAATGTTAACAAACTCCATTCAAAATGCTAAGGTGTCTTAGAAAATCAATGTTTCTGCAGCCAAGATTGACAAGACAACTTGTGCTTGAACTCTGAAAGGAAAGTATGTGTGTATGTGTATATATATATATATATATATATATATATATATGAACTAAATCAGAGTACCAGCTCAATGTAAGAACTAAATCAGTTTATAATCTCTAAGAATTTTACTTACACGTTCCTATATTGCATTCTATTTATTTTATTACTTATAAACTCCATGAGTGTTTTGTTATTCCTCACACATATTTAAATTTCTGTTAGTCAGCTTTATAGAGATGATTGCTATTTTGCTCTTTCAACCTATAAATTATCTGTGGTGAGGTAAATATTGAAGCATTGATATTTATGTAATGACTCCTTCTGTTCTTTCCTTCTTAATTGAAACCTGATTATATGCGAACTCATGCCTCAGGAAATCAAGTTACTATAAATGCTTTCTGGTTGATTTATGATTCCTCGGTTTTACATAGAGTATACTTCTCATGTGGATAATTGGAATTTACTTTATAGCATTAAGCTTGATAAACACTGATTCAACAGCTCAAAATGCATACTATATTTGGAATGCAATGATTAAGCTTTAGCTTGCCCAAATGGTACAGTAAAATCCAATTACATGCTGTGTCTTTCACTCTGTTTAAATCATTTGGGAGGTCACAAAGACATTGGCTTATACAACATCTACTTTGTCATTACTGCCCACTATCAGTTTCACCGAGATATTTTTCCTCAAAGAGTGAATAAAACAGAATGCCTATCTCTGGGACTTTATAGGAAATGGGTTCAGAATAAATAACAATAATTCTAGATGAGGGTTTTAATAATAGATATCCTGAAAATGGAAATAAGAGATTTTCATTCAATAGGGAAAGGTAATTCTGCTTTGGCTGGGACTGTAAGGCAAGAAATGAAGGAACTTGGGAGTTGAGGAAGAATTCAAATGAATGTATCATTTGCACCGTAAGAAGAAAAAGGACCTTAGAGGCTATCCTATAACATAAGCAGAATGTCAAAACTCTGTTGAGAACCAAGACTAAATAGTCTAGAGTTAGCAGGAAACAGAGAATCAAAAGCACAAAGCATTTTTCATTGATGACTTATGTTCTTTACTTTGAAGATTTCTCTTTTGTTTTTGCCTCTTCCCTGCTCTTAATTTTCTACTTTGAAAACATATGCTGGGGCTAGAGCATCTCTTTGTTTTGATCCTTCTTACATCATTGCTTACTGTCTTCCCTCCTCAACATTATCATATACAGACATGCACTCTCTTGTAGACATGTTTACATCATATACAGTCGCATGCTCCCCTGTAGACATTTTTACATCATATACAGATATATGTTGCCCAAATACTTTCAATCATGACATTCACCTGCTTCAGAACACTTACTAGCCCATTTTCACATGCTATTTTATAATAGTATACTAATTTTGGAGGGGTGGGCTTGAACTACATCTAAGTATAAACCAATATTTGTTCTGAAGTGTCTTCTTTAGTAATATCCTACAAAATACCCATATATATATAGTCTCTACACTCTTCAATTTCTTTGGTCTGTTTGTTGCCTTGGTTTTTACATGCTTACCTCAAACACACTACACATATCTTTCCCCACCACTTTCAAGATATCCACCAAGTCCCATTCCCCAAAAGCAGTCCAAAATCGCAGAGAAATGTTTTCTCCTTCACATAAATTCTGTAAAACTCGCTAAGTTCAAATACAGCTTCTTATACTTTTTCTTTTAAAATAAGATTTATTATTTTTATTTATCTGGATGGGCGTTTTGCCTACCTGTGTATACCACATGTATGCAATTCCTATAGTGGCCAGGAGAGGGCAGGCCAATGTGAGCTGTAACGCAGGTTCTAGGACTCCAACCTGAGTCCTCCGGAATCTCAGCCCGTGCATTTATGCACTAAGTCACTGCTCTAGCCCCAGCATAGGTTTTCAAAGTAGAAAATTAAGAACAGGGAAGAGGCAAAAACAAAAGAGAAATCTTCAAAGTAAAGAACATAAGTCATCAATGAAAAGTATCTGTGGGCTTTCTAGTAAAGTCTATAAAGCTAATTCTTCCAGCTGATGGCCTTAGTGGGCAACCTGTGTACAGGAGGAGTATAAATGTTGAGAAGGTCGTGGCTACAGAGTTCAAGTCTAACCACAGTGATGCCCTGAGACCTGGTTTGAAAATGCAAAGTATGAAGATGTCTTGGTGTATACAGTTAAGTGGTATAATAAATAGTAGGCTTGCCTAACCAGGAGGCCATAGGATAAAGCCTGGGAAGAAAACCTCGCCTGTACTTTGAAATTTCTGAGTAGCATACATAGAATGAAAATTAACCTTTTCTAGAAATAAAGCAAATTTCTAGAGAGCTAATGGACAACAAAAATCCCAAGCTTTGCGCTGCTGAAAGCTACACAAAATAGGCGCATATCAGTGGGAAATAATTTTCAGCCCACGACTTCGTATCCAGATGGCATAATTGGTAAGTGGAGAATATGAATAAATAAATCACCCCCCAACACTTGCAAAATCAAAGAATGCTTAAATTTCGTGGATTCTGTGTGGTTGGTGTTTTCTGAAGATGTAATTTATCAAGCCAAGGAGTTAAACCAGAGGTGAGGGAGGCATGAAACACTCAAAACAGAGGCCTTAAAAGAATTTCAGCATGTGGATATCACTGTGAGACTGACATTCGTGAGTAGATCTGAAAAGCATCAGTGTGGGGGATTCTGGAGCGTGCAGGCTTGGTAAAAGAGAAGAGTAGACAGCAGGAGGAAATACGAATTATAGAACTCTGCATTCAGCAAAAACAAGCACAATACTATTAGAATCAAAGTCTTATAGAGCAACTAAAAGACAGTGTAATTGTAAGCAATTTGTGCCTGGCCATTTAATTCCTTGAGAGAAGCAGTATAGCAGAGGAAGTGTCTATTTCAGAGGATGCCACCGTCATACAGAGATGGTGGACTACACGGCACCAGATTCAGATCAGGATCTGCGGCAGCTGCCCGCACAGAAGTTACAAACAGGAAGCAGCTCTGACTGGAAGTGGGACAAGGATATACCTCTCAAATATATCTGTCCGTTATTTCCTCTCCACAGACTTCACAACTTCACAAAACAGGGCTGGGTGTGCACCAAGGGTTCACAATCACAAGCCTTTGGTCTATAGCAGTAAGGAAACAGATGAGTTGCCTGATTGGAGAGACATTTCATGTTCAAGTAGTAAAGACATAGTAATAAAAAGTTGAGGAGCAGGCGGGGTCATGTATCATCAAAGCCTCAGACAAATCCTCACCTTTCACATGGAAAGTCAATATGGTTTTTTTTCTAGGTTTTATATTCAAAAATAGAGGATTAAGTATATTACTTAGAACTATGTAGGTAACCACTGAAGAAATGAAGCATGAGCATTTAAGGGAGAGTTTTCTGAGAAGCAGGACGGTGGTATGAGCAACGACTGCTTTTTATCTTTTAATTTCATTATTGGTTTACTTGCTACTTGTGCTAATTTGTTTCCTATTACTATGGTCAAGACTATGACCAAAGCACTGAGGGAAGCTGAAATAGGAACTGAAGCAGAGGCCCTGGAGGAATGAACTTACTGCCTTGCCTCACTTGACTTGCTCAGTCTGCTTTCATACAAGCCAAGACCACCTGCCCAGGGGTGGCATCTGCCAACAATAGAATGCCTCCCCATTAATCCCTGACCAAAAAAAGTCCCACAGATTTGGCTACAGAACAATTCCTTGATTGATGTTCCCTATTCCAAGGTGATTCTAGTTTGTATGGAATTGAGAAAGAAAATAACCAGCATGGTACTATCACGAAAACACATTGATAAAAACACATAATTTGGACTTTATATTAAGACACATACTCATAACCATGGTACTTTGGAAAGTAGGGAAAGAAAGAACCTAAATTCATGGAAAGATTTTGCTTTAAAAATGCAGAATTTTTTTTAATTATTTTTTTAATACAGAATATTTTATGTGTTGCTTAAATACGTTACTTCTGAAGAAATACTTTTTACCTGTGTGAGTCTGTTTTTGAATACTTAAGAAATCTCCACAAAGCCAAGATACAGGATATTTAATTTACTACAGCAATTGTTTTACTTGGGAAGAAAAATGTCTCTTGATGTTCATGCTAGAAATCGTCTAGAAAAATTATGGGAGTGGAGCCCTAGAACAGCTGGGCAGGCCAGCGCTTCTGCTCTGTTTTCATTTCTCTCTGCATCCTATTTGCACAGTGAGTCTTCAAAGTCTGGTGGAATTCTCTGAACTGCTAGACTGATTTTTTTTAAGGCAAACATATGGTCATTCACACTAAGATAAACAATCTTTGATTATTGATATAAATTAGTAGGCTTTCTGTTAGTATAAGGAATCCTAAATAAATCAATGTATGAAAAAAATAGTTTATTTAGGGATCATGGCTTCTGAGAGGTGCACTCCAGGCTCAGCTGGCCTAGCAAGAAGGCAGTATATCACAGCAGAAGTATATGGCACAGCAGGGGGGAGTCATGTGGCCACAGCAATATGAAAGAATCTAGATTCCCACTATGGGCTTTGAGCGCTGACCACTTCATGACCTGAAGCCCTTCCACAAAACCGCGCCTCTTAAAGCTTGCAATACAAGTAGAGTCATTGACCAGAGCCCAAGACTTGAGCGCAAGATGGAAACATGCCGGATTCAGATGTCGCTGCTTGCTATTTTCTTGAATAACTAAAAATCCACTTACCCAAAGAGAGCTTACTTCTTATTTGTATTTGAATTTTTATAATTTATGATACAGTAAACATGAAACATTCACTGGAAATATCTGCACTTCATTCATATGTAAACTAAAGCACTATTGATTTAGTTAGGTTGAATTCCCTAATCATGCCATGTTGGTTCTCAAGAATAGATATCTGCAGTGTTTCACAGAAAATGTTTTGATTACTTTCCGGGGTGGTTTGAATGAGAATGCCCCAATAGGATCATATATTTGAGTTCTTGTTTCCCAGTTGGTGGGGCTGTTTTGGGGTAGGGATTAGGAGGTGGGTAGGCTTTGAGGTTTTCACAGCCCAGACCAGGTCCGGCACTACCTGTATAACTAGAGTAATGCTACCCACAATGGTGATCATGGGCTGAAACTGTAAGCAAAAATTCCAAACAAAGACTTTTTCATAAATGTCTTTGCCATGGTGTCTCTTGATAGCATCCGGAGAGGAATTAAGACAGTTTCTTCCCCTCCACTTTCAAAAAAATTTGCCCCTTAGGGAAAAAAAAAAAAACTCTGGAAATTATTATTATATGCTCCTGACTCCTCTTCTCATCTTCCTCCTACACTCACATCATTTCCCGTTCCAGCAGAGTACTGTGATCTGTGAGTCTACCCCTAATAAATAACCTTTTATCATGCTCAACTCTGGGCTAGTGTGGATTTCTTCTTCAGTGTCCTTCTTCACGTCAGTGGTAATGTTGTGGAATCTCAAACAGAAAGCTGGATCCCGACCCACACTAACTGAAAGATGATGAATATGCGTTGTTTAAACCCACTATTGGTGTGGATCTGATTTTTAGACTTAGCAGAAAACTGGTAAAGCAAGTATAATGTTCTTAGAAATCTAGCTGCTTATCTGCCTTAGCTATGTACATCTGGGAAACCGTTGAATATGTCCATTCACGCCCAACAATATTAAAAATTGCTTATAAACATGTGGTGGTTTAGATAAGTATAGGCCCCATAGGGTCATATGTTTGAGTGCTTAGTCACCAGGCAGTAGCATTATGTGAGCAAGATTGAGAGGTGTGGCTTTGTTAGTGTATGTGTGACCTGTTGGAAAAAGTGTGTCTCTGTGGGTTGGGTTTGAAGTTTCAAAAACCCAAGACCCTAGTCTCGGTCAGTGACTCTCCCTGCTGCCTGAGACTCATGATGACGAGCTGTCAGCTACTTTACCAGCATCATGTCTGCCTGCATTCTACCACAATCTTTACCACAATAATAATGGACAAAACCTTTGAAACTGTAAGCCCCAAGTAAATATTTCTTTTATACGTGTTGCTGCGGACATGGTGTCTCTTCACAGAAATAGAACACTGACAAAGACAGAAGTTAGTACCAGGGAGTGTGATATTGCTGTGATCAACCTGACACCTGACCACCTTTTTTATTTATTTATTTAATTTATTTATTGATTGATTTATTTATTGAGGATTGTGAGTAGATTTTGTAACTTTGGGCTAGAAAAACCATTGAATATTTAGAGCTCAGTTGAGCCTTCTGTATACACTCAGAAGATGAGAATGTTGAGAGCACGGAGAGCAAAAATGGAGGCTGCCTGGTTTCACGGGGAAGCAAGTAATCAACTGGGCCATTCATGTGGACAATCTGTGGTGTCTGGTCAGGTTGAGCTGGAGTCAACTGTGATTGCGAAACCTGAGAACAAAGATGGTACCCTTTAATCTCAGTGCTTGGGAAGCAGAGACTTGGGGAGCTCTTTGAGTTCAAAGCCAGCCTGGAGCTTGAAGACAGTCAGGGTTATATAGAGAAATCCTAGGTTTGTGGTGGTAGTGCAAACCTTTAATCCTAGCACTTGGAGGCAGAGGCAGAGGCAGGAAGAACCGCAGTGAGCTCAAGGTCAGTTTAGTCTGCAAAGAGAGTTCCAGGATAGTCAGAGTTATTATAGAGAGAAACTTTGTCTTGAAAATCCAAAGATAGATGATATATATAGATAGATAGATGATAGATAGATAGACAGACAGACAGACAGACAGACAGACAGACAGACAGATAGATAGATCGATCATAAACAGAGAGAGAGAGAGAGAGAGAGAGAGAGAGAGAGAGGGAGGGAGAGAGAGAGAGAGAGAAGAGACCTGAAGCAATAAAGTAAAACCTTTGCTTTGCTGGGACCATGGATCCTAGCCAAATAGGGCTAAAGAATAAACTGTGGAAAGGAAGATACCAGCATCTTTGAGATGAAGTCTTCTGGGAAGTGTTTCCTCAGGGTCAGCTCACAGGAGCTGTGTTCTGGAAGTGGCCAAGGTTGCACCACCTGTTGGCAGTCAAGCTTAGAAGAGTCACCCAGCTGGTTCTAGTGAAGGCATGAAAAGCAGCTGAAGCTTGGCACTGTGAGAGGGCAACAGAGGCCACTGGGGAAGGGGCAGCCTTCGTAGCCACTGAAACTGCAGGATTGAAGGGATCATGGAGTTAATTTGAGGTCTGACATCATGAAAAGAGCCTATGAGAGGCTATTGGTGGAAGTGCAGCCTATCTGCAGCAGAAGACCCCGGGACTTTGAAGATGCCAGAAACATGAAATAGCTGCCAAGAGCAGCAGAAGGTTTAGAGTCGAGCCTGAACAAGCTTAGAAGGCAAGCTATGTATACTGTAGAGGGCAGAACCAGACAAAAGTCACCATGGAGGAGTCCAGAAGATCGTAAGTGAATCTCAGATACTGTACTTTGAATTATTTACACTGTTGAGGTTTGGTTTTGTTTGTTCAGATTGGGACTGTGCCTGGTTCTTCCCTCTTAAATTAAGAAAGTATTAAGCTTACTTTTGATTTTATGGGAACCCACAGTTGAGAGATTTTGAATTTTTAAAAGAGACTTTGAGTCTTAAAAAAGACTTTGGATTTTTATAGAGTAAATATTTAAAGTCTTTGAATTGATAAAGAAGGCGAGAAATTTGTTTGTAAAATGTTTTATATTGGTGGGATTTATTAATCTGAGGTAGGTCTAGGAAAAGTTGTAAAAAGGACAAGTTACATCTTAAAACGTATTTTATATCAAGTTAACAAGAGGTCAATCATGGTGGCAGACAGGAGCTTATGCAGAGGACATGAAGGAGTGCTGCATACTGGCTTGCTCAGTCTGCTTTCTTATAGAACCAAGGACTCCCAGCAATGCCACTAGAACAAGCTGGGCCCGCCCTCAGCAGTCACTAATTAAGAAAATGCTCCACAACCTGCCTACAACCTGATCTTGAGAAAGTGTATTATTAACTGTGATGGCCTATTGTGTGAAGGACTACCTATGTCCTGGTGCTTCAGAGTGGTTAGGACCCACCTCCTCTATACTGCTTACCCTCTCTATGTCCTAAGACTGAGAGTTGTGAAGATAATCATGCCAGGAACAGCTGTTGCTGCTGCACTCTCTTCATTGTGTCCCCAGTCCCTTTCTCATGCCAATTATCTTAGTTCTCTGTGCTTTCACCTGAGCAGCTGAGCATTGCTGCAGAAGCTCCCATAATAGGAAGAGCTGCTGCTGTTCTAAAATTACAGCGACAGTTCCTAAATAGGCTTGTGGTGCTGCTTGTCAGTCATTTCCTTGCACTCTCATTCTCCCACTCCACTACGGCATTATTTTACGCCTACTTCTACCTCTTCAAACCTGCTCAAAACACTAAAGACCTAATTTGTCACAAACAATAGGGTCAAGAGATACATTACACAAGAATACCCAACTTGCCGCACGTTTTAATCACCAGATTGACTATTTAAGTTGGGGAAATAATAATTCTATCAAGGTACCAATGCTAAACTACATGTCAGGATGCTTCCGGCACTAAGGCACTAACTCTCACGTTCCCAAAGACTGAGTCTTCTCCTTGTGCATGTTTCCTTCCCAACGATCAATAAGTCTTTAGATGTGATCACTCTTGCTAAGAGCTAAATGAACTCTAATAATGCTTGACAGAAAAGGAAATCTTAGTGAGGAAAAAAGAAAACAAATCTTTTTTGTCTACAGTCTGTGATTGCTTCTCCTTTCATTGCTTTTTCTCGTTAAAAGTTGTCCTTTCTACTGTCTCACTTTCCGTTCTATTTTTGACTCACTTCAATTGATCTCTGGTCACAATCACTTCCCCAAGATTGCTTTTATTAATGTCAACAGTTACCTCTGTGTTGTCAAGTTCACTTCCCAGGGCTTGGATTACATGACTTAGAGACAATTTTCTCTCTTTGTGTGGTAAGTGACAATTGCCCTTTGAAGCTGTCTTCTTTTAGATTCTATTACAGCACACTCCAGTTTGTCCTTTTATCTTCCAGAAGTCTCATTTACTGATTGTTTCTTCCTCTATTAGTTTATACTTAGAACATGTACCATTTTGCTCCTTGTACCAGAGTTGGGCCCTTACTGAGACAGAGAAGTACAGTGAGTATTTATTATGCCCTGTATTTCCCAAGCCTAAAACTTAGTGCCATATGGTAATCAGCATTATTTGTTGAATGAATAGACATTTGTTTTTCTACTGGTCAATTTCTGTCATGGGCTGTGGTTTCAATTCCACAGCTGCTGAGAAATTCTAATACGATAAACACTAAGGGCAGTGAACACAGTAAATGAAAGGTGGACCAGGTGCTAGGGGTCATACTGGTGTTTCATGTTTCAGACCCAAGCGCACGGACACCTTCTCTGAGATACTGCCATTGGCAACTGCATCTAAGAAGGCTTCTAACTCACATCACATCCAACTATTTTGTCCCAGTGTCTTTACAGTTTTTAGAGGATATTACGTGATTGCTGTTTCTTTTCCTCCACTCTATCTGTCTCTTGTGAACTCAGTTAAGACTTTCCGGAGAAGCCTGAACTCACCCTTGGTGTACAGAGTCCTCTTGACTCTCTCTTTGTCTCCTCTATCTCTTTCTGTCTCTATCTTTCAAAATTATTTTTATCTTTATAAACTCCTTTCCAAAACAAGCTAAAAAGAACTGAATTCCAACTCTTAGAACACTGTATATAAGAGAAAAATGTTGCATATAAATATTAACAGACAGTTGTTCAACGAATTCATGAATACTGAACATTAATTTCTTTTATTCTATTTAAAACAAAAACTGCCGGGGCTGCCTATCTGTGGTTTTGATTTGATGTCCTTCAGGGTTGTAAATCTCTTGCTGCATTGTATCTTCTACATGTCCCTTGAAATACAATCCTCTTTTCTTCTGTTATTCTGAGAGACTGGCCTGGATTGTAGTGCCAGCAAATGCCTTATTTGTTTTATGTAATACTTGCCTAATTGGAAACCAAATGGTATATTGTGAGAAGAGTGAGCTCATGAGTTTTATTCCTACAAATCCTTCACTGTAGACTAATTCTGGGCTCACTGTATTTCCTCAACTCAGAGTTCCTCTCTTAGAAGCCCCCCATAAACGTTCTTTTTTATTGCTATTTTTATAGTCTATGCCTCAGTGAGATTTTTTATCAAGTCATTCTCCAAATATTCAGTTTTGAATATATATTCTTCATTTTCCTAGAATTTCAAGATAAAAATAAAATTTTCTCCATGTGATCCCTTTCCATTCTCATCTGCAAAGTGTATTATAATCTAGTGTATTATAATAGTGTATTATAATCTAGTGTATTATAATTTAGTGTATTATAATCTAGTGTATTATAATCTAGTGCTAGTGGCGCTCAGTTGTCTTCACACATCCACACCACTTTTTCCATATCACTGATAGGAAACATCTTGTTGATTGGAGCATTGCTAGAGAGAGAGTAAGGTGAAAGTGCATTGAGGCTTGGCAGCTGCACGTGTACTCTTCAGAAGTTCCCAGAACTTTTCGCAGTTCTGGAACTCAGGGTGACTGATGTGTGTCTTCTCACCTCAGATGCTGGGCTCTGACCCCTTTGCAAACTATTCAGCCACGATTTGCCCTGGTAAGCACTGCTATACTCACTAGTGACAAAAAGTACTTTACAGATAAATGGGCCTCCAAATTTGGTATGAAAGCAGTATCTAAGCCAAGATTCTAATTAGGCTGAGAAAATAAACATCTGACTATTGTGACCTCAGTTTTTCTTTAAGGAATCTTTGACCCATTAACAAAAAATGACAAGGAAAGACAGACTTGATGCGAAATAATAGAAATACTGGCACAGGAAGAGTAAGAGGTTTTAAAGCATAATAATTTTTACCTTTTGAAATTGATTTGTATAAATCAAGGTTGTATGTTCAAAGAAAGTGATGATTTCAACTTATGGAACATGATAATGGGGACCATTGTTCTCTTATGATTCTATTCTGAGATGCACAGACACCCACACCCTTTCATACATAAATGTACATATTTAGACATACACAGATAGACACAAACACACACATGAACATTCACAGAAACACAAATGCATATACATGCTTGATGTGTACTACTGAGTTAAATTTATTTCCTTCATAACAATGTACTTTCTCACCTATTTACTCTTCAAATTGATACTTTAAATAATTTTTTTTCTAGTATAAAGCCAATGGCCAAGGGTAGTTTTTCAATTGTTTATGTAAATTTTGAAGTGGAGGATTAAGGCTGTAACCATTTACCATTTCAGTTCTTGTCAAATGGTTTCTAGAGCTAATCTGTTCTGGAAAGAGTCAGAGAGAGTGCAATGGGAGTAGAAGAAGGTATTGTAACATGACAACAGCAGTGAAATGATGTTTCAGGAAACATAAAGCATGGTTTTTAAGCACTTCACTACATCCAGGGAAAATTATGGAAGGTATTTTTAAATTTTAAGGTAATCTTAATTTTAAACACAATAGAAGGGAGATGAAATAAAATTAAGATTCCTTGAAATGCAATTATCAGAATAAACAGGAAAATCATTGTCCTCAACAAGTCCATGTGGTCAGAAACTAATTTTAAATACATTCTGTACTATTATAAATACTATCTGTATTGCTTGATTTTATTTTCAATGAGCTAACATTAAAATTGCAAACAAAGAAATCATAGTGTGTAGCATTTCACAATTTCCTATTCCTAAACATATGTACTAGACCTCTGTTCTTATCCAAGGCAGCTTTTGTGATTCTTACTTTAAATGGCACCTTGGGGACAACTCCTACATGGCTGATGCACTTAGATAATATCTGGCCTTCAATATGAGCTATGTGCCTTTGATTTGCCTGACAAGTGATAACAAGGTGGTATTGAGTTTAGAGCAGACACTATCACTAAATGAACATTTGCAGGACTTGACTGTGGTTATTGTCGCACAAGAACACAACTCCGACTCAATATCCTGTCTAGCAAGCAACCTCTAACAGATGCTTACAAAGAAGGGAAACACCACCCATAACACAGTTGGATGGATATACAACTTTATACCTCTGAGGGGAAACACTTCATTCTGGTCCCAGAGGGTGGGACACTCATATTCTGTTTGTATTCCTGTGAGAACTGATGTCTTAAAAATGTGTTGTGTGGGATTTTCAGAAGGATAAAATTCAACTTTAAATAAAATATTAAATTTGTCAAAATGAATTATTTTCTGTATTCTATAAAATATAGAGTGCCAGATTCCTTCCTATATTTATTAATTTCTTCATATTATACATATGCACAAATAAATCATCTGATAAAATAGGTAGTAGAAATAAAATCAGTGTGTAAGAAAAAAAGACCATACATATAAATGAACAATGAGCAGGTAATGTCTAACAATCAGAACACTGATCCACTTATCTACACCTAATTTAAGAAGCCAATATTAAGTTTATCAGCAGTTGATCAGGAAGTAAAACCCCACTCACATATCAGTAACAGCCAAAGTATTGACTTGTTGGAATACTTTCAGTTCATCAATCTTGTCCCTTCCATGTCAAACTCACATTCAAGGTCAACTATGGGAAGCTGCTTAGGATTCTCTTGCTGTGAAGAGACACCATGGCTGTAGAAATGCCTATGAAAGAAAACATTGAACTGGGACTGACTTCCAGTTTCAGAGGTTAAGCCCATTTTTGTCATGGCAGGAAGCACGGTGGCAGGCAGGCAGGCAGAAATGGTACAAGAGAAAGGGCTGAGAGTTCTACATCTTGATCCACAGACAGCAGAAGCGGACTACTGTTCTAGGCCATACCTGCTCTAACAAGGTCATACCCCCTAATAGTGCCACTCCCTACGACCAAGCATCCTAATGCAAGTCTATGTGGACCGTTCCTATTCAAACCAGCACAGAAGCCACATATACTTCCCACATTAACACAGAAGGGGCTCAATTTCTAGCCAGTTTTCTTCCGTCTTCCACTATCCATGACCTCCAATTAATCAGGTGTCAGACCTTTTCCTTTTCTACTCTGAAGTTTTAGATCCTTTGAACTGCCTGGAAGAATCTGCCAAGTATGGTGATTGACATTCTAGTTATAGCAAGTTATAAATAAATAGTCTCAATTTTATAAACATCTTACATATATTACCATGCTGATATGGAACATTATTATTGTTTCTATATGAGAAATCCATGTAATTAATTTGTTACTTTGTGGAAATATAGTTAGTTATATAATCTAAACCAGCACCCAAATTCAATTTCAACATGCTCATAACTAATGCTATGCTGACCATGTCTCGTCAAAAGAAAGGTTATGTGTGCTGAGTTCCTGGCTCTATATCTCACCAAATACCTAAACCTAGTAACTAATAATTCTGGAATTTAAACAGCTTTAACCCTAGGAACCTACCTCAGCTGAGATTCTACCTTCCTAAGACAGACCTGGCATCAAGTCTGTGGTGCATTTCTTGTTTGATGAAGAAGGTGAACTCACTGTTGGTGGTGCTAAGCCCTGGGCTAGTGGTCCTTCACGCTATAAGAAATTGGGCTAAGGCATCCATCGAGAGCAAGTCAATTAACAGCACTCATCCGTAGTCTTGCACCAGCTCTTGTCTCCAGGTTTTGCCATGTTTGAGTTTCTGCCCTGATTCCCTCAAGGAAGCACTCTGTTATAGACAGAGAATAAGCCAAAATAAATATTTTCTTCCTCAGGATGCTTTTGATCATGGAGCTTTACACATAGTGATAAAAACCTTAGTTGAGACAGTCACCCAGCTGACCTGTGGACATCCACGTCAGCTGGATTTCATCTCTTTCAGTATTTACTCCTGATTTTCTTGTTCATCTATAATACAGTCTTGGCTGCAATGATTGCTGATTTATTTATTATACCTGTTTTCTCTAAGATAGCAAAATAGATTCCTATTATCTGAAAGAAAAACAAGACAACTAAAAGACACAACCATTATTTCCATAGAATTCTTAAGAGAAACATTGCTAAAGAAGAAATGGATCGTGGCTGAGCAATTTGTAGATGAGTCTGAGGACAAAAGGATATGTGGGAGAAAGCTGAAACAGGCCATTTCAGGCTGTCCCTTTTGTTATGTATTCTTTATGACAAAGACCATCTTGGGTTAGCAATAAGCTAAGAGTCTAGAATAATAATTTAACCAGGTACTAAACTTGGTAGCATGTCAGTCCACAAAAAGCTTGCTGGAATCTGTTCAGTGCCTCTTCTCAGCCAGTATAGAAGCAGGGCACAGTGGGAGGACAAGAGAAGACACAGTTCTAGCCCCTGTGCTCTGAGGACAAACTCAGGCACTTGGTTACATAGCAATCTTCCCAAGTCAGCAAGAAATTACTAAATGTGCTTTCAAAGAAATACAGAATATAGAATGCTATTTTTATGGATTGTAGTCAAAAAAAAGTCTTAAAAATGGAAGGATCTTATTCTGGTTATGACGAAAAATAGTTCCAGTAGATGGTTTGCAGACTTTCTGAAGCTCTCCCCTCCCCCAACAGATCTAACCTTTTATGTATTCCAGTAGCATTTTGTAATTTAACAAGTGATTGTGATGTTGTGTCATCATGACTGAGTTTCATGCTCCTTCTGTCTTTTAGGGACCTTTCATTATGTTCTTCTGGGCAATGGTTTCATTGTTATTGTCTCATCTAAGGATTTAACTTCTACCAGAGCTATAGGCTTTGTATAAGACACTGTTCTTAAGAACAGCCATTGAACATCCAAATATGGTATCAGACAATCATATTATTTGGGTAGCACTCTGAGAAGTGGTTCATAGCTCCTATGTCTGATGTAAAAATGGACAAAAATTCCAAAGATTGTGAAAAATAATTATCTTTAGACATATAAAGAATGCCATTTGAAATACAATAAAAATTGACAAGAAGTCAGCCCAGTTTAGACCTCCTTTCAAAATTAGGACAGGAGATTGTGCCAGTGAACTGAATGTTTTTAAAATATAGAAATGTTTTATTGATTCAGCTAAGGGACTGAGCAAAAAAACCACTGCAAATTGCTTCAGTTTCTGTTAAGGATTGGATTTACCTGTATCATGAATCATTCTTGGCTTAACACAGCACAGTATGTTGGTGGGAAATTCTATGGCCATGATTGTTAATGTCAAATAAAAAAATCTGGCTACATATTGCACAGAAAAGACTATAACCACAGAAACAATATGGCTACCACAGAGCTAAATGGCTCTGGTGAAAAGGCAGCACAGGAAAAAGTTAAAGGGTCACAAAGAACAAAGCACAATGCAATCAGCTGTTTTGCTGGTCGGAGATTAGGTTGTTTGGGAGGTTTTTTTTTTTTGCCTGTTTTTTAGTGCCTTTAATCACATATAGGAGATAATACCTGATCAGTTGGTCATAGCCTTTTCTTCATTCATGTTGATTTTACTGAGTGTCCATAAAAAATATAGTGAAAGCCATGAACTTCTAAAAGCATTCAGACTATGCTATAAGTTACTCACTTGAGAAATCTCACAAGAATACCTGTTTTTGTAATTGATATAGGTTTAATGGAAAAGGAAAAAAAAACAACCTAAATTAAAGAATTCTCCTAATAGTGGTCACATACACACTACTTCATCAGATATATAATTTTATGGCTACTCTTGTTACAACTTTTCTGATATAAGTGAATTTTTCAATGCTTCATTAAAATCTAAATTTACTATGTGCAACAAGAAATAAGATTATTATCTAGTTGGGTATTAAGCATAAGGTGAAAACTCAACCTTACCCGGTTATTACTAATTTATTTCTAGATTTTTAGTTAAATTAGGAAATTTCAGGTGGACTACTGACCTTGAGGACTCACTGAAGTATGAGAATATCAGTCGCCTCATAGGTCTTTTGTGAGCGCTAATAGTGCAATATATTATAAACACTGTACATTTTGAAGTTCTATGAGAATAGCAGAAGTTATTTGATCATTTATTGATATGAAATATTCTCAAAAGAAATTATATCTCCTAAGTATAGTTCTAGGAATTTAGGATAAAAAAAACTAACTAAATAAATAAATTCTCAGACTTTACCTGCTTCTTCTCTAATTTAGGAAACAAATGTTAAAGATTAAAAACCAAATCGTGTTTTATGTTAGAACACAGAGTTTCCATAGATAGCTTATAAGGACTGGTATATCACAACACTCCCAAGACCAAGTTTTCAGTGCAAAGATTTATTTGCCTCAGAGAGACAAAGAACAGGGATTAAGAGACAAAGTTGGGACATAACAGAAAAGGGAGAAGAGGAAATGAACCACAAAGAAGGCAAGCAGGGCCGGGACTAAGGACTGCCTCTGGATCGAGAGGAAACAAACATAGCCCATGGGCAAGCCCCATCATTTCATCATCATCATCATCATCAACATCATTTCTGCCCCAGCAATGCTTAAGTATGCATGGGCAGCCCGTTTATCTCCAGCCGTTCTAGGTGCTTGTGTTACTGTCGTACCCAAGGTTCCACAGTCTTCCTTTATGCTCTCTACCCAGGGCTTTTTTGCGGGGGAGGCTTTCTCTTTGCCTTATGCCATGAACGCCTCCAAGCATTGCTATCTTTGGGTATCTGCTATCATTCATTCTCATAACATAGCTAAAGTATCTTAAGCACCATTTCTGTATCCTGTAGTTTACTTCCTTCTGTAGATGGAGATGTTTCTTAATATCATCATTGCACAGCCTATCTCCTTACACGATGCGTAGTTTCCTCCTCGGACATGCCATCTCAAACACATTTTAGCTGCTGTTCTGAGGAGTGTTTTGTTGTCCTGATTTCAAAGTTGTAAAAAAGGCAGCTCAAGACAAGCATCTCACATACTTAAGTGTATGAGGCATAGGCAAATGGCAGTTTATAAAGGGAAGAAGAGAAACCCTGTGTTAGGATGATTTGATTGGTTTTGATTGGGTATGCTCATTAGGGTAGCTAAAATGGGATTCTGATTTCTGGGCTTCAATACTTTGAAATCTAGAACTAAGAGGTCAGCCTCAGAGGGAGCAACTTAAGAAACAAAGGAAAAGAATTAGGCAGTCAGATTTAGGACTGAAATGTTTACAGTTTAGCAAAGCACAGGGAATGGGGGAGCAGCCAGGCTTGCAAGAGCCATGTTTGCCATGTTGGGGCTTGCTGAAAACCTTCACAAATAATGAGTACAGCATGTAAGAGCAGAAACCCTGGGCATGAGAGTCAAGTCAAGAATGACATCACTGAGTAGGCTTGTATCTTGCTAAAACATTAGGGTTGGAAGGTGGTTCTCAGTATACTTAGGGAGAGGGCACATCCTATCTAATGCCCTGAAGCAAGAGCATGACGAGTATGTTCTAGAAATGACGAAGGGGGTAGCCTGACTGGAGACCTGAGAATGTTAATGGTGTTATGTTACATGGTTGTAGCCAGAAGGTCACAGAAGGCCAGATCACACAGTGCCCTGTGGTGATTATAAAAATTCTATTTGTTGTCGGCGAAGTGCTTGGGAAAGAATGGTCTTGTCATACACAGATGAGCTTAAGAGACACTGTGATTACGTAGGGTAGGACAGAAGAAGGACAGACATGTTGATGACTCCTGTCAGAAGGAAGGCTATCTTTGCAAATTTTACTACAAATATAAAGGAAGGATGGTTATTTTGAGAGAATGGAAGCCCTGGAAAGGGTGAGAATGAGTAGCTGACAGATTGGAAATGTAGCTGCATGCAGTGAGTCAATATTCTGAGGTCACAGACTGAGAACAGGTGAGTAGATAAAATGCTTACACTGAAAAGGGAGATTTTGAGCCCAGCACTTGCAGGTATTGATGCTGATGAGCAGTTAAATAACTGAATTTGTCTTTTTGGAGACAAATTTGAGCAGGAAATGCTCACTTGCTGCTTGTGTGTACACAGACAAGACTTAAAGCTAGGCCACCTGATTAGACCAAGGAGATGGTAAGTGCAGACAGAGGAGTAGCTGGGAACAAGCCTGAGCCTGTGGAAAGTAGGTGGGAAGAAACTGAGTCACTGCGAAGCATTGGAGAGAACAATTACATAGGAAAGAATTTGTTAGAATACAGTAAAAATGATAACCTGGATGCCAAAAAGAGATCAGATAAAGATAGAGACAGAGAAGGAGGTTAGGGAGAAGGAGGGAGTGAAGCAAGGAGGAAGGGAGGAAGGGAGAGAAGGAAGAGAGAATGGAGTAAAAACTATTATTTTGGTCACCTCAGATTGCTGTAACAAGATACCATTGAATGGGCACTTTAAATTACATATATTTAATTCTCACACTTCTGAATGCAGGGAACTCCACTACTGAAGAGCCAATAGAATTATAGCCCAGTGAAATCCCGTTTCTGTGGCTTGCAGTTGACCTGTTCTGGCTAAAGTCTTACAGACTCAAGAGAGAGTTCTGCTCTCTTCTGATTCATATCAGGACATTAATTTCACCGTGGAGCAACACCCCTAAGATCTCATTTTAAACTAATCCTCTCCCTACAAAGTCATACTTGCCTTTATACTAGAAATTGGAATTTTAACATAAATTATGAGAAGACTAAATCATCCCATCTAGAACACACTAACATAAATTTAAGCAGAAAGAGTAATAATTTAGAATCAAATACTGCTATATACCATGCAGGACAAGTTCAAAGAACTGAGTATTGGATTCATCATAATTTAGAATTAGTGGTGACTTCAGAACTTACTTTTAATAGCATGATGTGATTTATAGAAAATGTGAGATAGATGACTGAAGACAGGGACTGTGTGACCTTGCACAGAGCTCCAGATGGAAATGCATAAGATAAACACAGAAGACAGAAAAAAAAGGGGTGAGGGTGTCACTTGGTTAGGGGCTAGATGAGTAGCTAGACACTTAGGAAAATGATCTAGTAAAGAGTTAATGTTCAAACATATACATGAAGGGATGGCACAGCTGGAAGCTTCTAAAGGAAGGGACCCTGAAGGCCTAGTGTAGAAGAGGGCAGGCTGGGCAGGCAAGAGCTTGTATGATTTATATCTGGCAAAGGTGTAACACAACCTTTGGAAGACAAGGTTAGAAGGTTGGTGGGAGGGAGATGGGAAAGTAGGCAAGTTCTCTTCTGCAAGAAAGAGAGATAGATGATAGATAGATAGATAGATAGATAGATAGATAGATAGATAGATAGATAGATGATAGATAGATAGATAGATAGATAGATAGATAGATAGATAGATAGATAGATAGATAGATAGATAGATAGACAGACTGCTGAAGCTGGGATAGAAAGTATCTTTCCAATTATGTATTATTTGTTTGTTTATCTGTTTATGTGTTAGTTTTTTTAGTTTTGTGCATGCATGTGTGTATTTCTGTGTGTGCGTACAGAAATGCCATCAAGCCTAGGTAGAGTTCAGAGGAAAGCACTGGGGACTCAACTCTATCTTTTACCATGTGTGTTCCAGCAACGCCTTTGCCTCAACAGCCTTAATACACTGAACCATGTTGTGGGCCCAGAAAATACCTTTGAAAGAAAATTTATAAAATATAGAATATAGAAACCTGTATGATTGGCTGGGAACAGGAAGTATATCATAACTATACAACACCAGTCAAAAGACTGTGATTTTCTCTGGTCATATTATGTGGCATTTTTTCAAATTGTCCCATATCAGTCAAGGTGGTATCATAAAATAAGAGGTGTACAAAGATTGAGGAGGTATAGGAGAAATTGTTTACAATAACTGATGTTTAGAGCTAAGGAAATCAATGAGACATCAGAAGATCAAGGTTAAAAGTTAATATAATAAAAGTTCAACACTACAGAAATTAAAAATACTTTGTCTGCATTCGTGTGCCTACTATTTTTATTAGTCCATTTGACTTATTATTCTATAGATCAGTTTTAACTTTCTCCACTATATAGTCTTTTTTCCAAAAATATTTTATATAATCCTAGGCATATAGGTATATATAATCCTAGGCATATAGGTATAAATTTTGAACATTAACTGATAATAATTTATAAAAAAATATTGAAAATTTTAAGACACTGTTATTCTTGGTAGGTTAGAACAATTATATAATGACTTTAGCATTTTTCAACCCCACCCATCTCTGTTTTATTCAACTGAAGACAATTATGTTCTTCTCCCAAATATCATCAGTGCACCTGGGGAGGGTGGGGCTTAAAGGGCACATGCATTAGAGCTTACATCCTGACCTCTCTCTCCCTCATGATGTTTCCTGAGAGCTGGAGAGGGTGATCTACTGCTCTATGCAGGCTGAGCACAAGGCTACTACATGGTACCTTTATCACCTGCCTGATCAGTTATACATTGTACATTTGCTACTACTTGCTTCAGTAAGACACTTCTCATATGAAGACTGGACACAACACTAATCTGTAGGTTTAAGCATAAATATATAGGTGTTTTGATGACATGACAATTTAGCAAAATGATAGTTGTCATATTTTTAAGACAAATGTCAACTGAAGAAGGATGATACCAAGGGCCATGCCAACATGGACAAGGAAAGCCTACAGGCTCTCAACCCTAACTAAAGAACTATAGGCAAGTGAAGGAAGCTGGGTGAAGAAATGGTTATCTTCTCCATGGAAGACCACGCTGATCGATTATCCAGTGCCAAATGGTCAGTGCTGAATACATATATACAAGTAACCGTATACAGTCTGAATATTATATTAAGAATATATATATATGTATGTACATATATGCATGCAACAATAATTAATAAATAAAGAGGCTATAAATTTGAAGGAGACTTGGGACAAAAGATTTAATGGGGGACAAGAGAAGAGATATGTAATTCTATTACAATCTCAAAACTAAAAAAAGTAATAAAAAAACAACAGCAACAAAACACAAAAACAAAACAAACAAACAAAAGCAACAGAAGAAGCAGTTTATCTAAGCTGTCTGTCAAGAGCCCCATAACTGCGAGATTTTGAGCAGGCTTACAGAATCAAGCATGAGTTCCCTCCAGTGGTGCAGGCCTCAAATCCAAGTAGAAAGTTATTTGTCAACCCCACAACAGCCATGCCTCTGTTATCCTAGAAGACACAGCTCACCTACCAGATCATTCTTGTGGCTTATGAGATTCACAGTTAGGTAAGACCACTGATGACTTTTCTACACCAGTAGCTAGCATAGAATCATCTGGCACTAGGAACACACACCAGGAGGGACAGTACTTCAAACTCAGCTCCAGCTTCATTTCTCTTTGTCCGATGGCAAAAGTATTATTATCTTCAGCATAGTGTCTTTCCATCAAGCTCTGCTGTGAAGTCCAGAGGGTGCCCACAGCTGGTATTGTGTGAGCGGAGGGAATTTATGCAATTTCTTGGGGTAGATTTAATTTTCTATATATTAAATATAAATGAAAAATAATAAAATAGATCCTTTTTTACTTTTTTACATTAAATATTAAACATTTACTGACTCTTTGATTCTACAGAATATAAATATTAATTCATTTTACTATGTGGATCAAATTTTTATTTTATATTCATTAATATTACGAACATTTTTCATATAACTGTTTAGTAGCAAATATCAGAAATCTGTTTATTGTTATTTCACAAATTTTTCAAAATTCCTGTCTCTAAGTCAAAACTTATAGAATGATTGCATATCAGACTCAAATCAGAAGTTCACAAGGTAAATTTTAAAATTCAAGCATCCTAACACAATCCAATCAAAAGGTAGACTAATTTGACATATGCTAAAAAAAATGGTAGCAGAAAAGATATTAAAATATTAAGAAAATAGGCTAATTACGCCAGGTCATTCTTGATAACCAGACCTCAATGCCACTGTCTTAGCTAGGATTACTTTTGCTGTGATGCACTGCCATGACCAAAGCAAGTTGAAGAGGAAATCATTTATTAGGCTTACATTTCCAGCAGTCATGATTGAAGCAAATCAGGTCAGGAACTCACACAGGGCAGGAACTGAGAAAGAGCTGATGAGGAGACTGTGGAGGGGTGCTGCTTCCTGGCTTGCTCAGCACGGTCTGTTCAGCTTGTTTTGTTTTAGAGCACAGGCTCACCAGTCCCTGAGATGGCACCACCCACAATGACCACCACTCTCCCGTTACTCACCGATTCAGAAATGCCCTTTAGCTGGATTGTATGGCGACATTTTGTCAGTGTAAGCCTCCTTCCTTTCAGATAACACCAACTCGTGTCAAATTTGCAAAAAAAAAAAAAAGCTGACATAGCCACATATTTCAAATCAATGACTAATTTATTCATAAGATTAATACTCAAATATGTAAAAGGTGAAATCCCTAATTTACATTGGATTCAAGATCTAGTTTAATACAATGAGCAAATTATATGTTTTGTTTAGTGTCAATTATATTTTTTCTTTCAAACTTCATTTGTTAATGTTTCTGAGGTTTATATTGGGCCAATCTTGGTACTGATACATGTACGCAGCACATAAACTTATTTTTTCTCAGAAGTGTTGAATATGTCTAGTACCTGTTAATCCTGTGCAAGTAAGCATCTCTCCTATTAGAGATAAACTTCTAAGTCAAGGTTCCATATAATCCAAAGGGGGATATTCGATTTGCAAAATAGCTGTACATAATGGTGAGAGTAAAGATAGTCCTGCATGTTTTTCTTTTCTGTGTCATAGATACCCACATACTTTCGCGGCTTAGTCATAGCTCTTTGAGAAGATGGGAGGAATCAGTTGACATTCACGCCAATCAATATTGTGTTCACTCTTGATCACATAAAGGTCAAAAGAGTCATAGAAAAATAATAGCTTTGGCACATTTCAAATGGCAGCAGAATCACTTTGTAAACTTTGAAAAAAAATACTGGAATTTGGGCTTTGCCTCAGACCACTAAGCTGGAGTATCTGTAGTGAAATAATGGCTCTGGACTTCTCTGTGATTTCCAGCTTTTCTGGTGACCTGTGTAGGAAGTCAAGACTGAAAACTAATAGCTTGAAGAAAATACTTATTTATCTAGTTATACCAAGCAGTGCTTCCTTCAGCAGATATAATCAGAGGTTAGCAAAAGCAAATTACAGTCATTATTTCCCTGGTTCCATAATTCAGAGAGTGACTTTTGTAACAGATACGAGAGAACAGTATTATATATGATGGAAACAATTTTTTTTTTCAAAAGCCAAAGTAATTACGACATCTTGTTGTTTGTTAGAAAAGAAAACCGATGCACCATGTACAGAGCATACACTGAGAAAAAACATCATTCCTTCTTCCAGTCACCATCAGCTCGGGGAGGTACTTCCTCATCATCTCCCCCTTTTAACTTCGCCTTTGTCCAGTCTGATCTTTGGCAGATATGATGCATTCTGTCACAACTGCTGTGATTATTAAATTCAGTTTTCTTGGGTGTGCAGAAAGCAGGTATTTTTTGTAGTTATCTCCTTCCTCTGTAGTTATCAAACATTGTTGAATGTGTACTCCCTCTTTTCTATGATAATCCCTGGGCCTTGGGGAGAGTGGATCAGATACCAGTGTTCTGTTTAATTACTTATTCTTTACAGTTTGGCTGGTTGTGCGTTTTTGTATTAAATCAATATCTACTAATAAAATATATGATAAGAGCTGAGCAATAGACTAATTTGTAGATATAGCAATAAATAATTAGTAGCTGGTTTAGTACTGTGTTCAGTTAGCTGAATACTAGTATTAGGTTCTTCCGTAGAGCCTATGACCTGTAGCCATGAGTTCCCTGATAACGATACCAAGAATGAGCTCATTTCTGTGAGGTGGACCTCAAATCCAACCAAATAGTGGTGGTTACTCCTATGATATTTTGCCAGTGTTGCACTATGAGCATGTCTTTCTGCCCTGCTAGTTGTAGCTCAATGCTCACAGTGCGTAAGATTAATAATTACTTTCTTCCTTCAGTAGTGCACACAGCACCTTCCAGCACTGTGAAAGCTAGCCAATAGGGATAAAGGTTCCGGGGGACTACAAGCTTGAACTATCCATGCTCTGTAACTGAAATTTGTAGGGTCTTCAGCAATAGGTCTTACAACCAAGAGTTGAATGGCAAGCAAGAACAATGGAAATAACCTGTAACATTTGGATATCTTTGGGAACCCTTCTGAACAACAACTCAAAGAAAAGTCAACCATTCTTGGCACTGAACTTCTTATGTGATAATTCATGGTATTTAGAATGATTATTGTTCTTTATTATGAGATAATTCAATTTAAACTCATTTTTATATACATTTTATTTTAGGAGGCTTCTTCAGTTGTGCATTTCTGTATGACTTTTCCAAATGATTTTAGTGTAAGTTATCCCTTCCTATACTCCCTCCTCTGCCCTGCCATCTCATTCTCTATCCCATTTTATCCATCCTGTTTTATTATTCCTCATTTTCTCTTTATATATCTGACATCTATCTCAATATGTGGAGTACTTTGAAGTCCTCTGCTGGTGGAGGGTAACAGTGGAAGTCAGGCGTCCATATCTGAAGTCTTTTCAGTATCTTTGCAATGACTTCTCAAAGATTAAAAATGTTTAATATCTATGATAATTGATGTATTAGTCTTTAATTCAAAGTTGCTGAAAGATGTTCTCTAATGATTTCTTCTAGAATTTTCACAATTTTATGTCTGACATTACATTCTATAAGACATTTGAGTCAAGTGTGAAATATAAGTTCACTTTTATTGTACAATCATTTATTGGATTTCCTTTTTCACAATATTTCCAGTACCATTTTCCTAAAGGCTTCTGTAGTAGTTTTCATAAATATATATGCTAAATATGACCAAAGTCACATTTATATTTTAATTTTGAAAATGTACAACTCTTACTTTTTCCTAGTTAAATTGATTGTGATATTCAACATAATCCTTATTTGGAATAGGAGGAGAAGATGCCCTTGTCCTTTCTGCCATCTGGAAGAGACAAATCAGTCCCAACATTGCATACAGCACATTAGTTGTCAGAGTGTTCTAGGTGCTATAAAGCTGAGAGAATTTCTAATATTTCCTAAATTGAGTGAGATAGACATACAGATGGAGAGAAAGAGAGAGAATATGAATATTTAAATGCTGTAGTTTTGTCTTTTCTTTATCAATTAAAATGATGCATGAGTTCTCTTCTTTAGAAAATAACATTTCTCAAGATGAACATTGAAGCTGAACTTTCCTCACATTTCTATGACAGGCTTATAAATATTATCTTTGACATATCTTTCTATTTATAGTTCAATTTACTATTTAAGGCATGAACATTTATATGCATAAACATTTGTGTACTCCTATATATGAGGGATATTTTGCTGTAGCTTTCTTTCCTGTCTTCCTTCCTTCTCTTTCTTTATTCCTTCCTTACCCCTTCTTTCCTTTTCTTCCTTCCTTACTTCTTTTCTTTCTCCCCCCCTCTCTCTCTCTCTCTTTCTTTCTTCTTTCCTTTCTTTCTTTCTTTCTTTCTTTCTTTCTTTCTTTCTTTCTTTCCTTCTTCTTTTAAATATCTTTGTCAAGTTTTATCTTTCAGTTTAATAATGACTTTACTAAAAGATTCAGGAAGTTTCTTCTATATTCTGTTCACTGCAAGGTTTTCATCAACCACCATTTCATCTTCAAAACTTTATTGGAATTTGCCAGTAGTACTTTCAGAACACAAAGATTAGACTTTTTAAGACTGTAAAACATGAATTAAATATATTTACTAGGCTTGTGATTTTACTTTCCAGGTCATTTATTTCCTTTTGAAACAGTTTCAATTAGATAGTATTGGGTTTTTTTTCCCTATTAATCTGTTATCAGTTTATTAAAATAAATTATTCATAGAACTTTCTTTTTATCTTTTTAATGTTGCTCTATGAGAGTTTAACTTCTATTGTTGATGTTGACATTTTATGTGATTGTTTATTTTTGATTAACGTGGCTGAATTAATATTATTTTCTTTTAAAAAGCAACATTTTTCTGGTTCTAATGTAATGGTATGTGTTCTTTTAAAAAATTACTTGTTTTATTTTACTATTTGGATTTGGAATTTAATTTTTTCTTGTTTAGACAAATACTCCCAGAGCAGAAGTCTGCCGACTTACACACCAGGAAGCAAATTATTTTAAAGTAATCACTGAAAGTGCAGATCAGGAGAATTTCACATTCTCACTGCTACCTTTCCAGACTCATGAACACTGACAGTAGGAGAGTGATACTCAGTACTGGGTGCTTCTGTGGAGCAAATACAATACCTGGGACACCTTGCTCCATTTGTACCAGGGACTAATACCTTGTTGACACAGTACATCACAGTCGCCAACAACAGTAGTGGAGTGAATTTATTTACCTATTTTGTAGAATGTAGTATTTCTCAGATTTCTAAAATAGACAAAAATGGTGTGTGTGTGTGTGTGTGTGTGTGCATGCATGTGTGTGTCTGTGTGGATAGACAGATAGATGCAGATAGATGGAGGGAGGATTATTAGAATGATTTCCAAGCTGCAGTCCATCTACCTATGAAGAGACAGTGTACATAATCAACCCTCTCAAAAAAATTGACCAGAAACTCCTACAGCTCATAAACATCTTCAGTGAAGTGACTGGATACATGGTTAACTCAAAAAAATTTAGTAACTCTTCTAATAGAAACAATATACTGGCTTGGAAAGAAACCAGCGAAACAGCACCCTTCAAAATATCCATAAATAATGTAAAATATCTTGATAAAACTTTTCACGAAGCAAGTAAAAAATTTGTATGATAAGAACTTCAAGTCTTTGAAGAAAGAAATTGAAGAAGATATTGGAAAGATCTCCTGTGTTCTTGGATAGGTAGGATCAACATAATAATCAATTTGTAGCCTGAACTACCCATCTTCTGTGACCAGGCAAGACTTCCAGTGGAGGGATTGAGGCACCAATCCAGCCACATTACTTCCTACCTAGTCTGTCCTGCCTATGGGATTGCCTCGTGTGAGGATTACATAGAGATTGAGGGAGTGGCCAACCAATTACTATTCTACCCTGAGACCCATGCCATGAGATTATTCCCACCTCTGACACTGCCAGGACCACCAGAATCCAGAGGCACAATGTTCCAGAGACCTAGGGTTGAACCAAACATGACTGAAGGAAAACATAACATGTCATTATAACAATGCCCAGTGGTACCTTATACTACTCATAGATTGGTGCCTAGTCCAATTACTTCAGAGAGGCTTCATGCAGCAACTTATGGAAACAGAAACAGAAACATTCAGCCAAACATTAGGCTGACCTCAGGCAATACTGCTGAAGAGAGGGAGGAAGGAAGGATTGTTGAAGTCAGAGGGGGTCAAGGACTTCACAAGAAAACTCACAGAATCAACTAACCTGGCTTCATATGAGCTCACAGAGACTGAGCCAACAACCAGGTAGCCTATGTTAGACTGACTTAGGCATTATGCACAAATGTTACAGTTGTGTAGCTTGCTCTTCTTGTGGGACTCCTAACAGTGGGAGCAGGAGCTGTTTCTAATTCTTTACTGGCTCTTGAGACTCTATTCTCATAGTGGGTTTCCTGTCCAACCTTAATACAGGGGAAGGTGCTTAGTCTTACTGCAACTAGATGTGCCGTGTTTTGTTGATATCCCTGGGAGGCCCACCCTTTTCTGAACAGAAACAGAGGGTATAGGGAAAGAAGGGGGAGGAACTGGGAGGGAAGGTGGGAGGAAAATCTTGTCAGAATGTAAAATAAATAGATTTAAAATGAAAAGAAAAAATGTCTTTGAAATAGTTTTATAATAACATTCAAAAATTTTGAAAGGGTCTGAGAATGTGATTCTTGTTGCCCTGGCATTCACATTGTAGACCACACTGCCCTTGAACACAGAGTTCTCCTATCTCTGCCTCCAAAGTAGACTTGCACCACCATACCACTAAGATTTAAACATTAAAATGTTGAATGTTTATTATGTGGAAGTCATACATTACTAGAGGAGTTAGGTGATCATCTCAGTCTTTCGGGTTTTGTCAGTTATAGCAACAATCTTAAAACTATATGGTGAAATAAAGTGTTGGTCTACATATATGTGAATTTGACTGACTATAGCAGATGTATTCCTAGTTCATGCAGGAATGTAAAATTTAGAAAAGGTACAGAAGATATTTCCTTTAAATAAAGGCACAACTGGAAGATATAAACCTAAATTTGCACCTTTCTTCTTAATTTCAGTCATTTATGGAGATGATATTCTGTAAATACCTGAGACAAAGAAGACCAATGATTCAAATGAGAGCAAGCATGTCTTATCTCCTGTGTTATGAAAAATACAATTATCCCAAAGGAAAGTTTCCAAGAGTCATACTCAAAACACTATTATTTCAAGTGTGACTTCAAAGCAACAAAATCATTTTAAAAACCTTTTGTGAAAGAAATAGAATATTCTAAACATTGGAATGGTTGAAGTGTAGCAAGATTATGTATAGGAGAATTAGTATGTATGCCTAAGGGACACTGATTCTCAACTAAGTGTTTGAAAAGAAAATTTTAAACTTCTGAAATTATTCTGAGGGAACTATTTAAATTCATGTCAATTTTGAAAAGATATTCATGGCTTATGGGACTTAACAATTTGAGAGCATATTTTAAAATAAAAATACAATTATCAAAAAAAGTGGATATCCTAAGATGGAGTCAATAAGGGCAGACAATGCTTTAGTTTTGAAAAACAATGCAATGCGTTTGAATTGTTATAGGTAGTTTGTAAGACTCCTCCTTATAGCAACTGAGAAACAGGAAAGGTTCATTCTGCCAAGTCCACAATAACAACTTGTCCCAGGTTCTGACACTGGAACAACATCCAAACAAAGTCCGTTCAAATTCTTGTACAGTTGTGCAGTAACAATTTGAATGAATGTGTCTACTAAGACCTATATTATGAGGCAACAAAGAAAAACTCATAATTGAGCCTGAATTTGAGAAAGCAAATGATATGCCCTACCCTTTCCTTTGGAAGAGCAGTCTCAGCTATGACGTACTGTAAAGGCACATTAGATGAAAGAGAAAGTGAGCCAAGAGTAGGGGTCCATGCCTTTGATCTCAGAACTTGGGAAGTAAAGACAGACTTTTACAGAGCTGAGGGTTGTCCTTTTCTCTATAACAAGTTTAAGTTCGCCTTTGGGCTACTTGAACATATGCCTTAAACACAAAAGAACAGAGAATGTAACTTATGAATAAGTTGCAAATGAATGCATATTAGTTGGTAGCAGACAGTAGAAATTAGGGTAAGATATTTGAGACATTAGGGACACTTCCTGTTACCTTAGAACTTGTATATCCCCTAGAGTATTGCTGAGTTTATATTTTAGGCTGAAGAGAAATATGAAAAGTTTTTAATTTAAAATTTACCCTTGAAAAGTAATAACTTCGGATAATCAGAAATGTATCATCTCTACTAAGACTCAAGGGCTGAAGATTCAAGTTAAGAAGAGGAAGGATGAGTAGGTATAAATCAAAATGATTATTATGAAAATGATACTGATGATAGTAATTCCAGTGTTGATGAGGAAACGGCATCACTGCTTTCACTGATGCTGATTGCAGGTGGCATCTTTGAACACTTACTGCTTGATAGGTACCATGAAAATTTTGTTACATTAAACTATATAAGATCAGGCCTTTTTAATTTTTTTCTTTGAAAGAAGAGGAAATTCATCCTTAAAAAGTGAAACTTAGAGTAATTTAATTTTCAAGGAAACAGAAAGTGAAAGTTGAAGATGAAAAAGTTTTAAATAAATTTGTGTGGATTTTGATGTAAGGTTGCCCCAATTTTTCACATCTCAATAAATATCCAGGAAATAGAACAATTTACTGGGTAGTGTGAGATAAGTAGAATTAGGGGATAATTGGAGATTTGATCTTGATATTCTTACTTAGAAGAAAGGATAATACAATTACTATAATCACTGAGAATGTTGCTGGGGTGGTAGCTATTGGTAGTTATTAGGAAATTATTAGATGTGTGGAAAAAAGACTATAGTGAAATATGAGCTAAAATATAATTCAGTTTATCTTCCTGGAGAGATACATAATTTTTTAGAAGAAAACCATTTTACAAATTCTTTGAGCAGAGCCAGGTTTTGACTATGTCTACACTGAATGGATAAATTTAGTGGTTCTTCCTAACTTTTTTCTCAGCAATATCTAAAGACTTTTTTAACCTTTGCTAATTTGATGCATTAAAATATATCTAAATAATTTTAAGCATTGATTTATGGGTAAAATAGAAGATTAAGGACAAAATGCTGTCAAAGTCAAACATACAGTTTCAAAAGATATCTATCTTGAAAATATTTCAGAGTATAATGTAATGATTTACATTATATCAAAAATTCTACCTGAAACAAAGATCCCATGTTGCTTCTAATCTCACTTCAAACCCACACCAACTATTCAATAGACACAATACACTAGCACCATTTTTGATTTTTACAACTTTATTAGATCTCCAAGTATGCCCAGGTAGTTTGGGTTCCCAATTCTATAACTGCTTGTATGGCATCATTTTTCCAGTCCAAAATAAATACATAAATAAATAGATTCATTTATAAAAACCACATAAGTCTTTAATTTGCTAAGCAGTATGGGTAGGATTAAAGTCGTGGCTTTGACGGCTAAATCCAGCCCATTCCTTAGATTTTTGAAATTCCAGCCTGATGGCTGAGGTACTGGCTACAGCCTTGTTTATTGCCACAACTATATGGTGTTTCAGGGTCCCTGCCAGCAAGCAAGCTGCAGTCTGCTCACAAACCACACTCAAATGCTCTGTACCTTTACCTGAAAGAGTCAGAGTTTGTGCTGGCAGGATGGCCCAGAAAGTTGGCATTTTAAAATGGCATGGCTTTTCTCCTGCTACAACTGAAAACCAAGAAACATTCGTTCAGCCTTTTATCAACACCATTTAAGTATTTTGTGCAGGACATCTTTAAAAAGCTGAGTCAGGAAGCCTCTCTTAAATGAGACTGCTTGCCTCTAGCAAGCAGAGCTCACCAGAGAAAATGCTACTATCAATAAGTCATGCTTAACTCTATTATTTTATGTCTAGAATTACTTCCTGAGCTTTTTAAGGCTTTATGTGGATGCAGTTGTCCACATGTTTGGACACCATTTGTTGGCGGGGTTTTCTGTCCTGCCCAGTTCCCACAATCGTTAAGTTCCAAAGAAATCACACAGAGGTCTATTTTAGTTATAAACTGATTGGCCCATTAGCTCACATTTCTTATTAACTCTTATAACTTATATTAGCCCATTATTCTAGTATATGTTGGCCTTTTCAGCAGGGCAGTCACATCTTACTTCTTCTTTGGCAGGCTCACAACTGCAGAAGAATGGGCTTCCTTCTTCCCAGAATTCTCCTGTCCTTTTTGACCCACCTCTACTTCCTGTCTGGCTACTGGCCAATCGGCATTCATTAAAAATGTGATTGACAGAATATAGGCAGTTGTCCCACACCATAGTGCCTTCTGTAGGGATGGATTTGTAGATAGATATTGCTTAAATTTGATTTTACCATGAATGTCTTAATTATTTCTTCTAATGTGATTGAAAGTTTTGCTGGGTACAGTAATCTGATGTGGCATCTGTGATCTCTTAGAGTCTATAGAACATCTTTCCAGTCACTTCTGGGTTTTAGAGTATCCATCCAGAAGTCAAATATTACACTAACAATTATGTGCTTATATGTTTGTTGCTAAGAGGCCATATGTTACTTGAGATTTTTCCTTTGACACTTTTATTATTTTTTATTTGGTTTGTACATATAGTGTTTGGATTATTATGTGCTGAGGGAAATTTCTTTTCTGGTACAATCTATTTGGTGTTCTGTATGATTTTTGTACTTTGATATGCACCTCCTTTTTTAGGTTAGGGGAATTTTCTTCCATGATTTTATTAAAAATATTTTCTGTGTTTTGGTCTGGGCTTCTTTTTACTACTGTATTTCTGTTATTCTTAAACTTGGTATTTTCATGGTTTTTCAAATTTCCTCTATGTTTTATAGCAGGATTTATTTTAGATTTAATATTATCTTTGGTTGTGGTATCTATTTCTTCTATATGTCTATTTTGTGTGGGATTCTTACTTCCATCTCATGTATGGCTTGCCTCTGAGTTTCTTGTTTGAGTTCCTAATGTTTCTTCTTTCAGATATTCATACTTTTGAAATCTCTTTATCAATTCTATATCTGCATTCATGCTCAAACTGCCTTATTCATTTCCTTTCACTGGTTGTGTTTTTATAGATTTCTTCATTTATTCATTTTCTCTTTAAGAGTCATTATTAGATTCATAAACACTATTTCTAAGGTATTTTTCTTGTGTTTCCATGACATTGCAATTCTCGGGGTCTAATGTACTAGGGTTTTTGAATTCTAATGAAGATATATTGTCCTCATTGCTACTGTGATTTTATGCTGGAGTAAACCATCTAAATTTGGAGCTTTGGTAATTCTAGGTAGTGATATCTTGTCTTGTCTTCTTAGTGGGGTTTTGTTCCTTGGCTTCTGTTGTTCTCTCTGGTTTTTAGGAGGATGTGGTGGTTTTTTTGGTGCCTATTTGGGAATTCTTATATTCTACTCATTGTTGCCACTGATGGTTCCTTTTAAAATATATTTCTAGGTGTTGGCAGCTGACATTTATGAATGGGTTGGGATTGGGGGACTAATGGAGTCCACAGAATCGAGGAAGCAAGGTGTTCCACTAGGGTCTGCTTAGTTCCCTGGGATAGATGTAGAGAATGAGGAGAGGCCACAGCAGGTAGTTCTCTACAGAGCTGGGGATGGAATTGACAGATTGAATTCGGAGGAAAGGAAAGAAAGTGAAAATGTTTAGTTTGCCTTTCTGTTGTGCTGCCTTTTTTGCTTCTCTGACAGGTTTGTCTGGAGGTTTCCCAGGAATTGCCTGTTACAAGAGTTGGGGGCTGGGATAATGGGATGAGTGGTGGGGAACACTAGAGAGGAAATCTGCCTGAACTATTGAAGATAGCAGTAGAGAGGTGAGGTAGGCAACAACAGGTTGTCTGCTACAAAATTGGGATGACAGGTGACTGAACTTAAAAGTGAGAGGGGAAAAATAAGATTTGCAGTTAGCTCACCTGTTTCCTTAGCCTGAGTGGTCTTCCAGTTTCCCAAGAATGCCTTCTGCAGTTAGTGTCTGGGATACAATGATGAGTGGAGAGAGATCTCTGTGACTCACTGGATCTGAGACAGGGAATGGAGCAGATGGTCTTACAGAGGTGAGGATGAATTTGTTGGATGTGGAGGAGTGGAAGGAGAGGTGAAGATCTGCAGTTAGAATAAAAGTGTTCCTTGCAAGTTTTCTTATAACTAAACATGTTTAATCATCTTTATTTCTCAAATTGCATAATGGTTATGTGTAAAATACCAAAAACAGTGTTTCTCTCACCATTTCATCAAGGTAAATGCTTAAAGGAATTCATAATTGACATTAAGAACTTCTGTAGGAAGAATACTTTTGAGGTTTTCCTTGAGTGGATTCTCAAAGTCTAAGGAATTGTTCAATTTGAGCAATGTGGAAAGAAGAGGAAGAGGGGGATGAGAAGGAGGAGGAGAACATAAAGAGAAATACATAGTTGTTTTTTTACTTTATTTTGGCTTTTTAGGGGACCCACCATCCAGACTCCAAATAAGTGAGAGATGGAGGCTTATTATTACTTAAGAATGCCCAGCATTATCTTGGTTTATTTCTTGCTAGATTTTCTTAATTTAAATTATCCTATCTACTTTTGCCAGTTAACATTTTTTTCTTTTTTTACTTCTGTATATCTTACTTTCCCTCTTACTCAGTGGCTTGCTGTATCACTGGTGGCTTATTCCTGACATCCTTCCCTTCCTTCTTGATCTCCCCTTTTCTCCTATTTATTCTTTCTGCCTGCCAGTGCTGCATATCCTTTCTTCTGTCTTGCTATTCACTGTTCATCTCTGTATTAGATCAATCAGGTGTTTCAAACAGGCAAAGTGACACAGCTTCATGGAGTTAAACAAATGCAGCATAAAATAATGTAGCACAACTTTGTTAAACATCATTTGTTAAACAAATGTTCCACATTACAAGAAAATGTAACATATCTTAAAATAATATTCTAAAACAAGAACAAAAAGAATTCAGATCGAGGAGAAGGAGTAGGAGAAGAAGTAGGAGGAGAAGGAGAAGAGAGACCAGTGTATCCCTCTGAGTTGGCTAATGACATTCAGTCCTCATAGAAGTTATAAGGTAAATCAGTTAGAAAGGAAAGCAAATCTTAGCCTAAACAGACAGCTAATGAAATACTAAAAGGATGGCCCTTGTAACATGTTTTGAAACAAGTACTATACAAGCTTGTTGAAGACCTGTAGTTCATTGATCTGTTTGTGGAGGTCCCTTAAAGCCATACCTCTTTCATTGCAAAATTATAAATTGAAAACACATTGGACTCATAAGCAAGTACCCCTCAAGGAGTATCAGAGTCAGCGGTGCCATCAATAACATCCAAGTGTCTTCTGATTGATTAAAAGTAATTAGATATCTAATCAAATAGTCATTTCTTCTCTAATGTTTATGCCACATCCAATGTTGATTGTCAGTAATTTTCTCTAAACAAATAGAGCCACATGTTTTACTGATGACATCACTGAACATCTTACTCACAAGTAATTTATCTGTGTCCAAACAAAGTAAACAAAGAGGAACTGGGCAATTAAGGAAATAATTTGTTTGGAATTGCTCAGATCCGATGAAGATATTTTCTCAATGATACCATTGACTCTCCATTTCCAGATTATATAAGTAAAACATAAAGCTAATACTTCTTTATTTTTGTATAGTATATTATCCTGTGTTTGAAAATAGATCTTTTATGATGTTTATTATTTAATAACTTAATACATGCATATAATATATTTGGGGCATAAATATCCTTATTTCTTCACTCCAACTTGCCCCAGATACCTCCTTCAACATATCCCCTTTCCTAATCCATTTTCTTTACTTTTTCTTTTTGATATTACACTGAGTCCAGTTAGTACTACCCATATACACAAAGATGTGTAGTTATGCACAGGAGAATGATTGTCCCTTATCCTGAAGCCACTCACTGCCATTAGCTCCCCAGAACATTGTGAGCCCATCCCTGCCCCATGTTATATTCTGACTTTTTGACCTTATACAAACCTGTGCATATAGCCACAGCAGTTTTGAGTTCATGAATGCAACCACCATAGCACGTCTGGAAACAGCATGTAGGGAGAAATTTTCATAAAGTATTGGAGAGTAGATATTGGTATGGAGACTTATAGGAGAAAACTGGTCACATTGAATACTTACATGGTATTTAAGGGGGCTATATAAGAAAAACATCTCTGTGAGTCTGAAAGTGACACCTCCTGGTTCCCTACTAGGAGACAAGCCTCTTGGCACAGCTATGAAGGATTCTTCTTCTGACTCTGCTAACTGAATTTGGAATGTTCACCCTAAGGGTGGATGGCGTCTTCTGTTGTTGTCTACCTCTTTGCCTCTGCATCTCACCGACAAGTCCATTACCCTGCTGCTGATATTCTCCCCGCAGCTGTCATCCTCTAATGACGTGAGAACCAAGCTTCTCGGGCTTTGCACTCAGACGGACCAGTAACTCCGGGATTCCTCTAGGCCTTCAGATCTACACTGGCACTGCAGAGGCACTCAGCTTGAGTGACTTAGCAACTACTGTCTCAGTCTCTCCGGTGTGAACATCTTTCATTGCTAGACTGTACAGACAAGATTGTGTCAGGAAGTCAAGTGAATCTCACTCCAAAAGAATTTATTTTATTGTTGAAGTTTCTCTAGGAAATCCTAATGCCCATGTAAACATGTGAAAAAGTCTGTCAGTCAGACTTCTTTTCCAAATGTCTCACTTTCTCTCTTATTTTTAATGCATGTTGTTTTGAAAAAAAAAAAAAACTTCCTGATCTGAAACTGTATTTTATGCAAATGTGTATTAATGACATTTTTCTATAGATAATACAATGAAGATTTTTCCGCAGTGGCACAATATTGTATTTCAGCTTAATAAGTTAATTTTCCCTTCACCAACAAATATGTTGTTTCTGTATCTCCTTTAATATTTTCCAATTGGTGAATTAGATGATCCACCAAACAGTCACACGTCTTTTATATTTTGGTTATCTTCATTCTCCTTTTCTCATGTAGCATTTGATTTAATTCTTTGGTATGTAGCATATGCATGTGTACACGCCCATGTGTGTGCACATGTGCATTGGGACGCATGTCTATGTGTAGGCAAGAACATGATGTCACTTGTCTTTTTCTATAGCTTTCCACCTTATATTTTGAGATATGATTGTTCACTGACTCTGCACCTTGCTGACTGGGCAGGACTAACTAGCCAGAGGGCTCAAGGAAGCCTCCTGTTTCTACCTCCCCAGCTCAAGGATTACTGGCACTGATATCTGGATTGTTATGCTGCTACTGGTGATTTAAACCCAGATCCTCATGTTAGTGTGGCAAGCAATTTACTGTGCTCTTAACCCCTGTGCTCATTTTAACAATCTACTTCTGTAGTATTTTATTTCACACTAATTATTTAATAATTTTTCTATACTAATATTCATTCCCTTACATATTCTTTATTTTCATTTTTATAATAATTTCAGCGTCCATATTTTCAGAGGTTTATATACCTTCATACTGTAACTTAGAGAATGAAAAAGATGAAAAGGAAAGAAGTATTTTAGTGCTAACACAATTTGTCCTGCTTTTTTTCTTGTGTATTTCATAGAAAACTCAAATGATCATGTTTTTTTCTCTTCCAGTTTGTAAACATTCACTATCATTTTTCTCAGAATGAATGAAGCTAGGTAGAAAAAATTATTCTGCTTTTCCATATAAATTTTCCTTTATCAGAAATCAGAAAAGCAAAATACCAACTTCTATCAGTGACTCTTTTCTTGGTGAGGAATTAGGATTTTTTTCTCTACATTGATTGCTGAGATAGCTAATTCTTCACTTTATATTAAAAGGCATTGAAACAATATTCCAGACATTGATGTGTTCACTGAAGTGACAGCCATGCCAGTGTTGTTCTCTAATATAAGTTATTGCTAGTTTCTTTTCTGAGTGTTAGCACATGTGGTATACACATATAAATAAACATATAACATCAAATTGACATTTTCTCATTAACAGTTTATTTCTTGCACAAATTTTCTTCTTTTGCCAGGAATGACATCAGTTTAGTCATATTTTCAGACTTTACCAATAACCTCTCATAAATATAATATGCATGTATTCAATGCGTTAATGAGTATTTAATTTATGCCTATAATCTAAATGATCTTCAGACATTTTCATTCTTCATCTTTTCTCCAATATTCCACAATTGTAAAAAATTAAACTTGCTGTGTTGGGAAGATTGTTGTCATGTTCTCAAAGCCATTGCTCTTAACTTCAGACTTTAACATGAGGAATGAAATATAACTTAAAGCCTGCAGTGCTGAAAAAAACTTTTCAATATTTCAAAGTGAAATAAACCAATAACTTCACATCAGAAATTCAAACCAATATTTGATGATCCTTTTTCCAGGTCCAGCATTACTGTCCTTTGAAGACTTTTCCTATTTCTTGTTTTCTTCCCAGGACAATTACAATACTGGATGCACAAAAACCAGAGGCCCCTCTAAAAATGGCACATGGCATTTAGAAATATAAATCTACACTTTCCATGACTGAATAAGTCTGACTATTTCCTCCTCCTGAACAGAGACCGTAATGCATTCCTGGTGTGCTCTGTAGCAGACCGGATCAACATCACACATGGAATATATTTGTAAAGAGACAGACAGAATTATGTCATACCCGGAGGGAAAGGCCTACATTTGCTATATTAATCATATTTTTGTGACTAGACTAAGTGAAGTACAGAGTTGGCTATTAAACTCAGTGTGACTTCGTCCTCCATCTCCAATTTGAGGTTGCAGATCTGGTGACAAGTCTGTTCATGGGTTATTGCATAAGTAAGGTTAAAAATGTCCAATACTAGCTTACTAGCTCAGGGTATAGAAAGTAATTTTATGTGGTTGTAATTCTTTGTGTGTGTGTGTGAGATCTAAAAAAAATTGTGATGTTTTGGTGATACTGATTTTTGGTAGAAAAAGTCAAACATATACTTTTCTACAAATAGTAATTTTATTATTTTGGAAAAATTATTTATAATTTCTTTTATTTTACTTTATTTTCTGATTGTTTTATTGAGCTATATATTTTTCTCTGTTCCCCCCCTTTCTTCCACTTCTCCTTCTAGCCTCTCCCGTAATGCCTACGCTCTCAATTTTCTCAGAAGATTTTATCTTTTTCTACTTTCCATGTAGACTAGATCCATGTATGTCTCTCTTAGGGTCTTCTTTGCTGTCTAGGTTCTCTGGGGTTGTGAATGGCAGTCCATTTTTTCTTTGATTTATGTCTAAAAGCCACTTATGAGTGAGTGCATACTGTACTTGTCTTTCTGGGTCTAGGTTACCTCACTCAATATGATGTTTTCTATATCCATCTTTTTGCCCACAAATTTCAAGATATAATTATCTTATTTCTGCTGTGTAGCACTCCATTGTATGAATGTACCACATTTTTGTTATCCATTCTTTGGTCAAGGGGCATTTAGGTTGTTTCCAGGTTCTGGCTATGACAAACAATGCTGCTATGAACAAAATTGAGCACATGTCCTTTTGGTATGATTGAGCATCCTTTGGATATATATCCAAAGGTGGTATTGCTAGTTCTTGAGGTAGGTCGTTATTAATTTTCAGAGAAATCTCTCTACTGATATCCAAAGCGTTTGTACCAGTTTGCACTCCCACCAGAAATGCAGGAGTGTTCCCTTTACCCCACATCCTCTCCAGCATAAGTTGTCATCACTGTTTTTGATTCTGGCAATTCTTACAGGTGTAAAATGGAATCTCAGAGATGTTTTGATTTACATTTTTCTGCTGGCTAAGAATGTTGAGCATTTCCTTAAGTGTCTTGTAGCCATTTTAGATTCCTCTGTAGAGAGTTATCTGTTTAGGTCTGTACCCCATTTTTATTGGATTATTTGTTCTTTTGATGAGCATTTTCTTAAGTTTTTTGTAATTTCGAAATTATAGATTTAGAGTTTTGACATTAGAAATGAAAATATTGGTATTAAGTCTACTGGGATTGGACGGATGTAATAACGTAAAGATTTCAAGTGTCTTATTTAAAATAAGAAATTATTATTCCTGATGATATTTGATAACTTAGTAGCTTTAGACACAATTTATCATCACATTAGAAATGGGCAAAATTTGCTGGGGTAGCTTTGCTCCCAGCACTCAGGTAACAGAGGCAGGGAGATCTCTGTGAGTCTGAGGCCAGAGTAGTATACAGCGCAAGTTTTAGGGCAGCAACGCTATACAGAGAAACCGTGTTTCAAAACAAACAAAAAACAGAAAATCAAACCCAAAAAATTAGTATGATTTAAAATTTGAAGTTTACTGAAGGCTTTTGGATGAATGAATACATTTAATATATTTAAATTTTAAAATTGGTATAATAGCATGCATATATCATTATTAATATAAGATTAATATTACATTATTAATTATTCATTATTAATATAAGATTAATATAATATATTAATATACAAATGAAGAGTATATACAATTATTTAGAATAACTAAAAGCAAAAAAATTAACAAATAAAAGAAAATTTTTATTTATGTGGCTAAAATGTAACACTACTCTTTATAGAACTGACTTCCATTTTCTATGTATTGTTCATTAATATTTGCAGACAACTCAGTCTTAAATACTGTGGGAGAGTACAATAATTGATAACAACGGATTAGTGTGATCAATATCATAAGAACTACACTAAAGAATTAATTTCTACTTAGTATTTTAGAATTATGTTACTCTGCCCATAACCTGTTGTTAATCCTCCAAAATGTTAGAAAGACCATGAATAAGGAGTGGTGGTAAACTTCCTATGATGAAGTAGCTAATTTCCTAAATGATATCTCGTGGGAAAATAGTCACACATGTCTGTCAGTGTCAGTGTGGAGGGGGAGGGGGTATGCAGGGTTGAGTGGAGCCTGCATTTTCCTTTAAGTAAGAGAAGATAGAATGAGAGCCATTTTTAAATTGTCCACTTAGGCATTCTATATAATAAAGAAATAACGCATTTTGGAGTTTAAATGCCACAATTTCATTCAGCAAAAGGCATGATGTGGTACTTCCATTTCTGCACTGAATGGCTGCCATGTATATAGAAAGCATTATAGAACTCTGATCCAAGAGATATGAATAAAAACATATGCATGCAAGTTTTGGAAATGACTATTTTTCTCCCCAGTAACAAGTAAAAGTAAATTACATTTTGTTGGATGTTTTTGCTACATATGAAGCTTTGGCAGTCTTTTGAGAACCTGAGTAGAGGAGGCATAAGGGTATAATTCAATATCTACATAGACAGAGGAAAACCACAGAGACAACATGAGTATTTATGGTATAACTTACTTCGTCAGCGAGTCATTCTTCCTCTCTTTTTAACGTGAAACACTGAAATTCTATGTTGCCCTGTAATTTGTCTTTGACTCTTCCTTTACTTGAATGATAGTTATACTGTTACCTAATACATGAAGACAAGTGCTTGCAGGAGCCATTCTATTACATTTGAGATGAACCTGGGAACACTGAAAATCTGTCAGTGGTACAGGTCTGGAAATAACTAACATGCTTATGTCAACGCACAGCAAACACATTCAAAGTTAAGGCATGAGAATACCTTTGATAAACTTATTTAACTCTCTTTCCAGTCATTATTTTCCAGTGAATGTTCCAGCTCCAGAAATATTAAATTAGTTGATTAAAGTGCCCAAGTTTTCTATATTTAGTGACATATTAATACATTTGCTTTTATTTCTATTTTCATTCCATTACACTACATGCTTTCTAGAATTATGAAAATCAAGTTAAATATCTGATTTTAATTAGCACTTTAAAAGTCTTGTTATGCAGCTGACCTTTCTAAAACTGTGGTATTTGTGAATCTTCCAGATTAATTCGCAGACATGGCTGAACAGTTGGTGTGAGTGAGTCACTGTCCATGGTACCATGACAGTGGCAGGAGAAAAATAACCGCCCAATTATTATTTAACCTTTAAATTTGATAGTGAAAAATTATGTTCACATGGTATTGCTTAACTGTAAATTCATATTCTGAGTCTTGTCTTCCTGTCAGTGAGTGTACGGACCATGCTTCCTCATTGGCCTAGCTCAGTATCGCCTTAACTTGTCAGATTCCCCACTGCATTTTTCTCACTAGCAAAGAGACAAAGATTTTTTTCTTCTTAAACATACTTTTCTCTTAATAACATTTCTTTCTCCATTTCCTTCCTTTTGGACAAAGTTCAAAAGCATCATCTGTAGCTGTTACTACTGACTTCTTTTTCACCACTCTTTTTGTAATTCACTCTAGTTGAGCCTCACATCCAATCTATGTACCAAAGATGTTTACACTGTGAAATATAAAGACTAGTTCTCAGAATCTGTTTAATTTTTACCTATTAATAGCACTTCAGTAAACTTGGAATTCTTAAGTACTTATCAGTATTTAAGGTTTGGCAAAAAAAAAACTGAAATATTTTCTTTTTTACACAGTAATTATTCATCCAGCATGATGACCAGGTGTCCTTTACTTCCACATGTCCCCTGCATCGCAAACTTTTCCTCTCATAGCTCACCTGCCACAACTCTTTACATGTTCTGTGGATTCTGTAAAGCCTGTCTGCTTGATGACTTACTATAGCAGTACTGCAGAGGTAAGTTTTCAGATTCTTTGTCTTTTTCTGTTGGTGTGACTACTTGATGATCTCATTTATTCTTATTATAATAAGTGTAACTCTTTTTCTTAAATTTTACATGTGTATGTCCGGGTAGTACCTCTCTTGTGAACCTCAGGTTTCTACATGCATCCGTCATTTAGCTTGGACAATAAGTAATCAGTCCTGCTTGTCTTTATATTTAAAAATCATCTTAACGTGTTTTCCACCTACTTTTTTGTACTTCAGTTGATGAAGATCCCATCCTTAGTGATCAACTTCTTCAGAGTCAAAATCAGTTCTTTTCTAGTTTAATGCTATAAGCTTTTAATATTCCTGATCTTCTTTTCTTTTTTGAGAACCAGTTTTCAACAGAGTAGCCAGTGTGACTCTTGTAAAATGTAAATATAACAGGTTGTTTCCATTCCTCAAAGCCCATTAAAAACTTGCATCTCAGCATCGACATGGTCTTGTCCTCCCCACTGCTATCACATTAGTTCTTTTTAATTTGCTACCACAGTAAATGCTTCCTGAGGTTCCTGAAATAAGGACAACATGCCATCACTTGCAGGTTTAATTCCAGCTCCTTCTTCCTCAATTGCTCTTTCTTCAAGCAATCTATATGCTCCCTTTACCTACCTATCATCTGGATTAAAATGATCTCTCAAGGATAAACAAATTAGAACAAAATGCTAGTTTCAAAGGTAGCAATATGATCATAAGTTGACCTTTCAATTGAAGACCTGTTGAATCACAACCAAACCTCCAAATACATTGTCAGGATATTGGAATCATGCACCATAAACTTTTTCTCACAGTAGCAGCAGAAAACTGCTCTCTTTGGGATTTTGTTTGTCTCAAGCACCATACTTTAAACTTTGGTATTGTTTTTTATTTATACAAGTTGATAGAAGAAAAATCTACTCCACTAATTACAAATTAAAAGACTAAGTAAAATGGAAGTCACTTGACTTTTGATAAAAATATGAGGGATGCGTTTTTAAATTAATTAATTTTCAAATATCTACAATTTATCATATGAAGAATGTTTATAAAGGGCCCAGACAAATGGCTTAGCAATTGAGAGTTCTTACTGCTCTCGCACTGGGACAGAGTTTATTCCAGCACCCATATCACAACCACAAGTAACTTCAGCTCCAGCGGACCCAATGCCCTCTTCAGGACCCAGCGTGTGCCCTTCCACATACATACTCATAACTAAAAATAAATACTTTAAAGTACATCAAAAGAATGTTTATAGAGCCTGGAATGGTGGTTAACGTTTACAGTCATTGTGACAGAGACAATACAGGATTACAGAGTGAATTCCGGCTAGCCTGGGCTCAATCTGTGGTGAAAAGAAAAGGAAATAAAAGAGAGATGGGGAACATTTAATGCCCTTTTCAATAAAAAAATAAAATTCAATAAACTTTAGATTTTTTATTAGCTTTTTAAAGGTTTTCAAAACCAGGATAAATTATTTCATATAAAGACTTTTAATTTTTCTTCCTATTCTTATAAATCCTGGACTTCCTTGTTGAACTGCACTTTAACGTCATCTAGATGTACAGAAATTAACTACTTTACCAAGGAATCTTGAGTCCCTCTGACTTACAATTTCCCCCTCAATTTTCAATTCTGAAAAAGTTTCAGCTATAGATCTGCTTCATGTATAATATTTTATTCTGTAGAAATCTTTATGACTTTTTTTTTTTTTTTTTTTTTGGTTTTTCGAGACAGAGTTTCTCTGTGGCTTTGGAACCTGTCCTGGAACTAGCTCTGTAGACCAGGCTGGACCCGAACTCACAGAGATCTGCCTGCCTCTGCCTCCCGAGCGTTGGGATTAAAGGCATGTGCCACCATCGCCCGGCTCTTTATGACATTTTTAACAATTCAGTAAATCAGAAACATCCTGACCTAGTGTGACCTTCATGGATCCAATAAAGAATTAAGGCAATAAGGGATATTTTAAGAATCTAGTTATACCCATTTTAGAAACTTCAAATGTCTTCACCTAACACAGTTTATTAATCCATGGCAAATTTGACAGTGGTTATTCAACATATCTTTTATGATAACCACATTAGCCCATGACATCTACTGCTTTTGTCCACTTGCATAGTTATTTGAAACATTCTCATTTAATTCCTAAAATGAGCAATTTAAATTTCATTATTTTTAATATATTTATTTATTTTTATTGTGTGAATGATTTAGATGGATGTATGCATATACTTTCTAACATTTGTGTATGGTCCTGGTGGGGGGTGGAAAAGAGGGTATCAGATCTCTTGGAACTTGAGTTATAGTTGGCTGCCATGTAGGTTGGGAATCAAACCTGGGTCCTCTGCAATAGAAGCTAGTACTCTGAACCACCTCTCCAGTCCCCTAAAATGAATATTTCAAATTTAAAGAAAAATAAAGCAGAACATAAAGGAAAGAAATTTAAATTGTAAAATGGTTTCTATGGTACATGAAAGGAACAAGAAGGAAATAATGTGTTCATGTGGATTTTTATAGAAACATTTGTAGATAAAAAGTGTTTTGCCAAACCCTATCACAAATTTCTCTAGGTACAATTAACAGAAGTTTTCAGCATTCCTGCTTTCTTTGATACATCATCATTGAAAAAAGCAATTATGTCCCAAATAAATGATCATGACCATGAGCCGGATGACTGTGGCTTAATTATCCTGCCACAATTTATTTTGACACTTCATTCTACACTTGCCTGTTCTGCAGCCTCTTAATCTTCCTGCTTCAATTTGTCTAAGTGGCTGAAGGCAAAATGTTTCCACCTGAAGAGACAATCCTGAAATGAAATGAGGCACTAGATGCCATCAAGTAAACCCAACTCCTACCCCTTAAGTTGCCTCGGTCTAAATGTGAAGAGGAGAGAAGCTTGCTACAAAATAACAAATCAGGAAAGTCAGATTGAAAAATAAGCCCCATTAACCTTGCCACAGAAAGAAAATGGCTTCATCATGGGGACAAGATATTTATCACTGCACTGAAAATACCTACTTCTGTTTGCTTTCCTTGTCTATTCTCACCAGCACCCCCCAAAATATCTTGTTTTGATCCAAACAAATACAAGTATTCATTTCACAGCAGCATATGTATTGAGGTCTGCTGAGACAGGTGATATTTCCCGAGCCCTGTAGCATTGCCATACTATTTCTATGAGCAAGGAGTTAGTCACTGAGTGGAAACCCACAGTTTGTGAATGCTTCAACACCCATCACACCTGGATGTAAAATGTCTATTGGTTTATTTTTCCCTTTGTTTTTATCTTCCTGCTTTTCTTCTATTGATTGAGGGACACATTGTTATAGGAAATTGTTCTTGTCATTTCAGTTCTTATGTGCAGGAGCGTTCAGATACAGTTTTTTCAAGGAAAGTTATAGAACAAAACGACAGAGGAAGATTTGAAATTTGAGCCAAGCATCCTTCATGTGGTTTCTGAGTTATGGAAAGATATTCATTCTAAGTGGCTGCACTGGAATTTTCTTTCTCTGAAAAACTAGAGAAGAAAAAAGATAGAGTTAATTTGCTGAATTCAACATTTGCAATACCTTATGCTGACTGAATAAAGACACTAATAACATAGATTATTTCATTTATATTTTTTTGAATTGAAACTTTGTGCTTTCAAGATTGCACCGAAACCCCTTTCCTGCTCTCCTCTAGGTTCTATATTCTGGCACCCTGTGATTATGAGCAACTAGAATCTTTAAGTCACAAGAGTGATGTTCTATGAAGTTTCTTTTAAAATCATTTTCTTGATACCTTGTTGTTTGTTTGGATTTGATTTTCAAGACAGGGTTTATGTGGGCAGCTCTGGCTACCCTGGAGTTCATTATGTAGGCCAGGCTAAAGGTTAGCCTTGAGATTTACCTGCCTCTGCCTCTGCAGTACTGGGATTAAAGGCATGTGCCACCACTACCAGGCTGATCTTTTTTTTTTTTTTTTTTTTTTTTTTTGTTCATATACCCTGTTCTTTTCAGTCATGCTAAGTTTCTTACAAAACTTTAAATTCACAGACGACTTCTAGTCAGTAATGTTCTTAAACATTCTGGTGTATGTAAGCTAGAGCGCCGAAAGACTAGAGATTACTAGGTTAAAACTGAGAGACAAAAGCAGTCACTATGTGATGGTTATTCCTCATCAAGAAACTTCAACACTCATGAAAACTTCAGTTTGTTGGAGGGACTGCAGATATTCCTTGGTATCAAATTACAATGAGATACTTTATTTGAGGAAGCAATTTAAAGGCAAAGTCCACCTAGTCATGGTCTGAGACTGGTTTCAGGAATTTTGGCCAGAGAAATTCCACAGAGGCGCCTGAGCCCTGCTTCCTGGCTGTGCCTTACATCACCTTTCTGAATCTATAGCCAAAGACTTTAAGAGTTGGATGCTGATTGCCAGTATGATACTAATAAAACATTAAGCCCTCAGATTTCTTAACCAGACATATTTGCAAAATGACATTGAACTTACTTCTTTTCCTGTATCAGCTATTCATCCTACACTCCTGAGGAGCGATGCATGACTTCATTCAGTATGGTCTGTGCTTCAGGCTGAACAATTCAGGAATATTCATCAAGATTTGCCATTAATCAGTTAAAGATGTTCATAAACAAAGCCAATGAATAATTCATGTAAATTTGAGTAAGTGTGCTTCTAATGATGAATAATCATGAACTGATCTGGAATTTGTTAATGACTTATGAATATGTATCTCTAGATGGTACTCCTGTACAACTCACAATTCCATGAAAACTCCTTCCTTTTCCATTGCATCCTGTACATTCACTGAAGATGCCTCTGGGACCTTTAAGTATCTTTGCTAGAGGTTTAAATGCAGTAAAATTTGTGGGAATGATGTCATTGCAGACCTTGCTAAACCACTAAAGATACCTATTTATTTTCATAATCTCATTCTAATGGGTTTTTCTCAGGTAAGATTGTCTTTCAACATTTGATCTCCTTACCTACGACAGGAAGATTGCTATGCAAACCCCACTGAGAGAATGGGAAAAAAAATTGAGAACTGAATGCCGGAAATAACATTTTCCTTATGCAGTCCCTAATCCTATGCCAGGTGCAGGATGGGCTGTTTGGCCATGATGTCTCAGTATGCCCTCTGGCCACTTGCAAATTGGAAATTCCACAGTGACTATGGCCTGAGTATTTGTCTGAGAAGAGACACGTCAGTCCAGGGCTGTCATCAACCTGCCCTTCTCAGAATGAGGAGAATTAGCAAACAACCTTTTCCCGAAAGCTGTGCGTCTTCCAAGCGCTTGGCAATCATTTAGCAACTAATCCGGTGAGGGAGGTCGGAGCTCAGCTTGGATTTTCACATGAAGAATTCCACACAGATGTGAAACAGTTTCTGAAAAGGTCATAGAGCAGCGAGTAGGGGGGCAATAAAAATAACAAGAGACAGACCTGAGAAAAATTAAGGGACAAGAAATCTGTGTTGTTTGCTGCCCACCTGGATGATCTTTCCTAGTGCTTCTCATAAGAACACAATCCCTGTTGTTCACTGTGCGTTTGGAACGATTCTAAACCCTTCCGTATTGCAGCCCGTTTTGTCTTCAGTCTTGTGCTAAACCCTTCAACAGTGTAGCACATTTTCTCATCAGTATTGTGCTAAAAAGAAATGAGTACTCTCATTTCCCCTGTCGCACAAAGAAGCTGAAGAACACATCGTTAAATCAGTTTTCCAGGATACAGCCAATGGGTGAATTGGGGCAGGAGACATGCATGACTGCCTCTCTGAGCCCTGAACATCCCTGCTGCTTCATGTTTTCCTGAACCTGATCACCCCATCTTAATGTCCTCACCTAGAATTATCTACAATGTACTTTTCTGGTGACTCTACCCAACAGTTTGTTTTGTATCTAGTTTTGTATCTAGTTACTCACTCTTTTGTTTCCCCGTAGGTAACGACTAAACTATACTTATTTAAAGGACCTGTATTAGCACAAGACACCCAAAGGCCAAATTCTCAGTGAAAAGGAGATTCATTTGTCACAGTGGGAGAAAGGGATGGGAATAAAAGACAAGACTGAGGGAGAAGGGCAAAGAAACAAGAGAGAGGCAGAGGGATATGAGTCCCAGTGGTGAGCCCATAGGAGAGGAGTGGAAGCTTATAAAGTTAAAGGGGGAAATCCCATGTTAGATGGGGTTTTTGATTTTGATTTGGCCTGTTAGTTATGGTGGCCAAATGGTGGCTTTTAATTGCTAGACTTCAATACTTTTATAACTGGGCATTGGTAGTCAGCCTCAGGAAGAGGAAGTAACCAAATATGGGAAAAGTCCTTGTAATATAACAGCTTTAACAAGGAAGAGGGACAGGGAAAGGGAGGACAAGGTCTGCTGGAGTTGTGTTTGCCATACTATGGCCTGCTCGTGTCCCTTCATTTACAATGAGCCTGAATTTGATCACTAGAATTATTTTTTAAGGAGAGCCTGTCAAAGATATTTTTAAATATCATCTAAGCTAACACATATCACTTTCCACTAAAGACCTCCCTTACAGGGGAATATAGCGTTTTATATCACTGTTTTCTGAAGATCTTGAAAGTCACCAGGTCCCTCACAGAAGTAACAAGTCTCTGCTATATTGCAAGAAGGGGCTCACAATTACACTGCACACATGGTGAGGATTAGGATGGGAGTCAGTCAAAGCAGATCACATCTTTGTCTAGACTTTATCCACTGTACCATGATGCCTTCCCAAGTACAACACGATCTACGAGTGTTAATCCGGATCCCTGTGAGCTAGTATATTCCACTGATGTCACACATTGAGTAGTTAAAACATCCTCAATTTATTAGGAAAATTAAGGGTTGCTATGAAGTCGGTTCCAATTCGTAAAAACCACTGCATTTGTGGAACTAAAGAGGAGATCTGTGCAGTGTTATGTTCTCGAGTTTGGCCCTGTGGTCAAACTGCAGTTTTCCTTTTTAAACTAGAGTTTTCAGTAACGTTTGCACAATTTAAAACAAAAACCTTCACAAAGCCCACCTCACTCACTTCATTAGAAAGGTGATAGTACTTGAATAATCAAGAACAATATACAGATATTAATAGGCAAGAGGAATTAAATCTAGAGTTTCTCTTCAAAAGGCTATAACTGGAAAATGATAAATAAAAAATACAACAAAGAAACAAATCCAAGTGTATTTAAGGGTATAAACCAGAATAAAGTTATTGAAATTACAATGTTGAAATTACCCAAAATTTGCGTGGTCCCAGGAACTTCTATTTCTCTTTGTAGGTTTAAGGTTTTCATGTCAGTTGGTACTGTAAATGCCTATCAAATTACATGGAATTTGCTTTCTATTTTTCCTTTTATTGAAAATAGGCTAGTTTCTCACATAATATATCCTGATTACAGTTTCCCCTTCCTCCATGCTTCCCACTTCCTCCCACATCTCCTCTAGTCCATATCCACTCCCCTTTCTGTCTCTAATTCGAAAAGAAAAAGATTCAAAGAGAAACATCCATACATGACAGAATAAAATATATAAGATAAGTAAAAACTATTGCATCATGGGTGTGACAAAACAAATAATAGGAAAAAATGACAAGGAAATGGCACAGAACTCAGAAACCCACCCACTAGCACCCTCAGGAATCCCGTGAAAAAATAATCTAGATGCTATAATATATACATTGAGGACTTGGTGCAGACTCAGGGAGATCTGTGCATACTGTCTCAGTCTCCGTGGGTTCGTATGAGTTTTGATCATGTTGATATCGAGAACCTTGTTTTCTTGTTGTCCTCTATCCCCTCTGTCTCTTAAACTCTTTCCACCTTCTCTTCTACAAGATTCCCTGAACCCTGACGGGAAGAACTTGATGGAGACATCCCATTAAGTGATATTCGTTTTAAGGTCCTACTCTGCATAATGTCTGGCTGGGAGTTGCTGTGTTTGTTCCTATCTGCTGCAGGAGGAAGTTTCTCTGGTGATGGCTGAGCAAGGCATTGATTATGAAATCATTTTAGTAGTATTTGGTTTTACACTAGTGTTGTGGGGAGCTGCGGGCTGTGTTCCTGCCACCCCAGCTCCTGGTCGCCTGGCTAGCTTATGCCCAGAAATAACAACACACAAACTGTATTATTTTAAACACTGCTTGGCCCATTATATCTAGCCTCTTCTCGGCTAACTCTCGCACCTGGACTAGCCCATTTCTAATAATGTGTGTAGCACCCCAAGGTGTGCTTACCGGGAAGATTCTAGCCTACATCCATCCTGGGTCAGAGCTTCATCGTATCTGCCCCAGAGAGGAGAGCTATCGAGTCTGAGCTCACATCCTCTTCCTCCCAGCATTCTGTTCTGTTTACTCCACCCACCTATGTTCTAACCTATGAGGGCCAAGCAGTTTCTTTATTTTTTAACCAATGACCTTCCTCCATCACACTAGCCTCCTGGGCTATCTCTTCTCTGATTCTTAGCCACTCAAGCAAGGGTCTGGTATGGGTTTCATCTTGCAGAATCAGACATCAATTTGTTGCTCCCACAAGCTTTCTCCCACCATTGTCCTAGAATATTTTGCTGTAAGACACCACCATAAGTCAAAGGTTAGACCCTCTGAAAGGAGGGGACCTCAAGTGCCTTTATAAAATGCAGGTGTGCAGCATTTTCTTGATTACAGATTGATGGTGGAGGATGAAGCCCATTGTTGAGGGTGCTATACTTGGGCTAGTGGTCCTAGGTTCTGTAAGAAAGCAGTGTCAGCAAGCCTTGAGGAACAAGCCAGTAAGCAGCACTCCAACCCCAACCCATGGCCTCTGTGTCAGGTCTTGCAACAAGAAAGCCACTCTGTTTGATTTCCTGCCCTGACTTTTTTTCAGTGATGGACTAGGATGTAAAGTATAAGTCAAATTTACCTTTCCTCCTCAAGTTTTCTTTGCTCATGGGTTTCATTGAAGCAATAAAACCCCTAAGACTTGTTAGTACCATGATTATGGGGTGTTGCTGAGACAGAACCACCAATCATGTTTTGGGGAGACTTGTGGAAGGATTTTGGAACTTTGGGCCAGAAAAGCCACTGATCATTGCTATTTTAGTATCCTTTTCTGTAGGAGCTGGGGAGATGACAATGCTGAGCGTTGTGCTGATGCTGGAGGCTTGGATTCTGATGTTTCAGAAGGAAGCAAATCATCTACTGGGACATTCCATTTGAGAATCTTTGTTTCTGGATAGGAGGGCTGAGGAATTGGCTGTGATGCAAGGAAACAAGAGCCACTGAAGAGAAACCTTCGCTTTACTGGGACAATAATCCCTGGCAGCTGAGGCTCAAGAATCAACTGCGATTAAGGAGCAATTGGCACCATTGAGGTAAAGTCTGCTGCAAAATGTTTCATCCAGGTCAATACAAAGAAACTGTGCTCCAGAAGTGGCCAAGGTTGTATCTCCTATTAGGAGCTGAACTTGGGTAGTAGAAGAGTCACTCGAGTGGGACTGGTTTTGAGGGTATGAAGTGGTGTCTGAGAGGAGCTAAAGCTTGTCACTGTGTGGCAAGTCAGGAGTCCCCAAAGAAAGCCAAGAGGGGCTTGATGAAAGTATAGATTAGCTGCAGCAAAAAGACCCCCCAGAATTTTGGAGATGCCTGTAAAATGGAATGGGTACCAAGTGGAGCCAAGCATGAGCCTAGAAGACAATCTGTGTGCTGCAGAGGAGAGGACCATGGAAATGACAAAAGTCCTTAGAGGAGGCCAAAAAAAAAATCGTGAGTGAATCCTGGATAATTGTACATTAAGATATTTACGCTTTTGGAGTTTGGTTGTGCTTTGTCTAGGTTGTGACTGTGTGCCTGGCTATTCCTTCTTGAATTAAGAAAGTACTTAACTTATTCTTTATTTTCTAGAAGCCCACAGTTGATATACTGAATTTTAAGAGGTTTTGAGCTTTAAAAGATATTTGGATTTTTAAAGAGACTGAATTTTAAAGTGTTCGAATTTACAAAGAATAAGATGATTGTACAATGTTTTATCTTGTGATGTTGATGTTAATGTCTGATATTTGAAATGAACAAGAAAGGAAATACTATGGTTTAACAGTGATATGTTTGTATGTCAAGTTGACATGTCATACATATTTTGTGTCAACTCGGCATTAGCTAGAGCCATCTGAAAGGAGGGAAGTTCATGGAAAAAACTGCCTCCAACTCTAGTCTGCCTACTGCTTTGTCAAATTACGTTCTTTACCCTAGAGGAGTTTCTCAGTTTCATGAGATAAGATGTCATTTATTAATTGTTGCTCTTAGTGCCTATGCTAATAATGTTTTGTTCAGAAAGAATTTCCTCTGCTGATGAGGTTATTCCCCACTTTCTCTTCTATCAGAATATCTGGTTCAATGTTGAGTGAAGTGTTTGGTCCATTGGAGGTGAGTCTTATGCAGAGTGATATGTATGGACCTCCTTGGATTCTTCTGTGCATAGGTATCCAGTTTGAACACTGCCATTTATTGAATACGCTTTTTTTCAGTATATATTTCGTGTTACTTTATCAAAAAGTCAGGTGTCAAATAGGTATGTGGACTTACATCTGGAGTTTTGATTTGAGTCCATTGATCAAAGTCTTTGGTTTTGTGCCAGTACCATGCTCTTTCTTTCTTTCCTTCTCTCTCTCTCTCTCTCTCTCTCTCTCTCTCTCTCTCTTTCTTTCTTTCTTTCTTTCTTTCTATTGAGCTCTACATTTTTCTCTGCTCCCCTCCCTGTCTCTCCCCTCTCTTTCAATCCTCTCCCAAGGTCCTCATGCTCCCCATTTACTTAGGACATCTTATCTTTTTTCTACTTTCCATGTAGATTAGATCCATGTATGTCTCTCTTAGGGTCCTTATTTTCATCTAGGTTCTCTGGGATTATGATTTGTGGGCTAATTTTTTTTGTTGTTGTTTTGTGTTTAAAAACCAGTTATGCATGAGTACATGTGATAATTGTCTTTCTAGGTCTGGGATACCTCACTCAAAATGATATTTTCTAGCATCCATTTACCTGCAAAATTCAAGATGTTGTTATTTTTTCTGCTGTGTAGTACTCCATTGTTTAAATGTACCACAGTTTCCTTATCCATTCTTTGGTCAAAGGGCATTTAGGTTGTTTCCAGGTTCTGGCTATAACAAACAACGCTGCTGTGAACATAGTTGAGCACATGTCCTTGTGACACAATTGAGCATCCTTTGGATATATACCCAAAAGTGGTTTTACTGGGTCTTGTGGAAGATTGTTTCCTAATTTTCTGAAAAATTGCCACACTGATGTCCTAAGGGACTATACCAGCTTGCACTCCCACCAGCAATGCCTGAGTGTTCCCTTTACCCCACATCCTCTCCAGCATAAATTGTCATCAGTGGTTTTGGCCTTGGCCATTCTTACAGGTGTAAGATGGAATCTCAGAGTTGTTTTGATTTGCATTTCTCTGATGACTTCGGATGTTGAATGTTTTCTTAAATGTCTTTTAGCCATTTTAGATTCTTCTCTTGAGAGTTCTATATTTAAGTCTGTACTCCATTTTTAAAACTGAATTATTTGTTCCTTTGAAATCAATTTCTTGATTTCATTTTCTTATATCTCTTGAGACTTGCTTTGTGTCCAAGTATGTGGCCAATTTTGGAGAATTGTAGCATGAATAATAAAAACCCGGAGACAAATATTGGTGTTCAGGCTGAAGATCAGAAAAGCAAAGCAGATAGTCACAGGCTCTTACCTCTACCTCAGACTGAAATGGGTGATTTTGCCTCCACAAATGTTCAAACTGAAGACTAACTTTTTGAAATGAGGTAGAGGTGAGAATCAAGGGCTAGTTTTTTTACTCTTTGATCTTCAGGCAGAGATAAATACCCTCGTGACACTGAGAAAAAAGTTTTTTTTTTTGGTTTTTCGAGACAGGGTTTCTCTGTGGCTTTGGAGCCTGTCCTGGAACTAACTCTTGTAGACCAGGCTGGTCTCGAACTCACAGAGATCCGCCTGCCTCTGCCTCCCGAGTGCTGGGATTAAAGGCGTGTGCCACCATCGCCGGGCAAAAAGTATATTCTTTTGTTTGGGTGAAATGTTCTATATAAATGTTCTGTTAGGTCCATTTGGTTTTTAAAATCTGTTAGCTCCAGTATTTCTCTGTTTAATTTTTATCTGGATAACCTGTCCATTGGTGAGACTGGATATTAAATTCTCCCACTATAAGTGTGTATGTATGGGGGGATTAATATGCGATTTAAGTTGTAGTAGTATTTCTTTTACAAATGTGGGTGCCTTTGTTTTTGGAGCATAGATTAATAATTGAAATGCCATTTTGGTGGATTTTTGCTTTGTTGCATATTTAGTATCCATCCCCATGTGTTTTGATTTGTTTTAATTTGAAATCTTTTTTGTTAGATATTAAAATAACTATACCAGCTTGCTTTTTAGGAATATTTAATTATTTTTTATCTTTTTTTATTCTTTTTTAATTAATATTTCCACCTGCTCCCCGTTTCCCATTTCCCTCCCCTCCTCCCAAGTATTGCTCCCTCCCCCCACTCCCCTCCCCCTATCCCCACTCCTCTTCTCCACCCCCCACACCATTCCCCCTCCCTCTCGATACTGAAGAGCAGTCCAAATTCTCTGCCCTGCGGGAAGACGAAGGTCTTCTATCTAGGTTTCGATCCTAATACATGAACTGGCTTTGTGGGAGCTTAGCCTGTTTAGACGCTCACCTTCCTGGAATATTTAATTATTATATCTTTTTCTAACCCTTTACCCTGAAGTGATGTCTATCCTTGATGTAAAAGTGTTCTTTTTGGATACAGCAGAAGGATGGATGCTGATTCCACATCAACTCTGTTAGTCCATGTCTTTGTATTAAGGAATCAAGACCATTGATATTGAAAAATACCAATGGCCAGTTATTGTTGATTCCTGTTATTTTCTTCTTGTTCATGGTAGTGGTGGTGGTGGTGGTATGTATGCCTCTGTGTGTGTGTGTGTCCCAGATTTCCTGGATGTTTTGTGTCAGGAACATTTTAGTTTAACGGTGTGTGATACACCCATTTCTTCTGTATTCTCTTCAATACCGGAGATTATCTCTTCCATATCTTGTATTCTTTTGGTGAAGCTTGCATCTGTAGTTCCTATTTGCATTGCTAAATTTTAGTTTACAGGATTTCCCCTGTTTGCATTTTTTGGTTGGTTGGTTTTTTTTGTTGTTGTTGTTTGTTTGTTTGTTTCTTTTACTACTTCTATTTCCATTTTCAGATATTGAACAGTACTAAGTGTTTCCTTACAGTACTTAATTCTTCCTTAAACTGCTTGTTAGGTTTTACTTTATTTCCTTTAGGGGATTTATTCATTTACTTCAAATGTTCATTTGTGTTTTTCTGGCTTTCTTTGAGGGATTTTTTTCATCCATTTCTTTCCTTGTGTCTTCAATATCTGATATTCATTTTTGATCTCTTCTGTTCTATTAGTAAAGCTTTCTTCTGAGGTTCCTGTTTGACTTCCTAAATTTTTTGAGATTTCCCTCATTCTGGATTTTTATTTTTTATGGATTCTGCTTGTCTTTTTAAGAACTGTTTTATTGATTTCTTCCATCATTTTTTGTTTGTTTGTGTGTATGTCTTCATAGGTTTCTTCATGTGAAATTTTCATTATTTTCTTCAAGAACCTGCACCATATTCATAAAGGCTATTTTAAGGTCTTTCTCTTGTGCTTCAGTTATGTTGGAAAATTCACAATCTGCTGTGAGTAAGGCTTCTGGTCTCTAGTGGAGACATTATTCTGGTAGTTATTGATTTTGTTTTTATGGTGCCATAAGTTTTAAGCATCTGGGATTGGGATGGTTGTAATTCTAGGTGTTGTTATATGGTTTTGTCTTTGTTGGGCATGTGTTTTGTTCCTTGGTTTCTGCTTTCTTGCCATTTCTTTGGAGATTGTGGTGGCTAGGTTTTCCTTATTGGAAAATTCTTCTCTGATCCTGATAGCTGTGGTCTCTTGGGCAGCCATGGAAAATGTGTTTCTAGGCATTGGGAGGTTACACTTAGGAATGGGGCTAGGTGGGGGAGGACACTAAAGTGGTTTAGATTAAGGAGTAGAGGAAGGTGTTACACCATGATCTATTTAGTTAGTCCCCTGGAAATGGGGCAGAGAATGGCTAGAGCCCCAGCTGAAGGTCTTCTGAGAACAGGGATAAGGAAAAGACTAAGAGATAGGATTGGGAAGAATGCAGGAAGAGGTGAAGATCTGCAGTAAGTCTACTTGCTTCCCTGATCAGAAAGGCCTGTGAGTACCAAGGGAGTGTCAGCAAAAGCTGGGATCTGAGACAAAGCAATGGTGAGAGACAGGAAGTTCGGAGTGGAGGATCTGTGTGAACCACTGAAGATGGGAGTTGGGTAACAGCAGATGTTTTGCCTCAGAGCTAAATAGGAGATCAGGGAATTGGATTTGGAAGAGCTGAGAGAGAGGTTGAGATCTGCGGTTAAGCTGCCGGCTTCCCTCACCAGAGTGGCCTGTGGTGTCCAAAGGAATGCCTTCCAGATTTGGGGTCTGGGACAAAGCAGCAGATGAGGCAAGGGAAGTTATTCGGGAGGAGATCAGTGGAGGGGACTGGGCAATGAGGCTGCAGCAGGTGTTCTCTTGTAGAGCTGGGGATGAAATGGGGTTTGGCAGGAAAAGGGAACATCTGCGTTAGGCTTCCCTGTTCCCTGGAAGGAATTCATATGAAATATTGTATGTCTTTGCATATTGATCTACAAATAAAACAGCCAGAGTCAGCAGGATTAAAAACATCTATTTTATTGTCAGAAGTAACAGAAAATTTAAGTGCATAAACCATTCTTACTACTTTTGAAGACTGTTCGTTACCTCTTTCAACTTGTTTATGCTTTGAACAAGTCTTATACAGTATTAGTATAGAGTATTCGTTTCAAAATTTGTCATAGTATAAGGCAAACCTTTCCTTTTTCGTATCTTGTACTACTTTTGAAAACTATAATGCCACTGGGAGATAGCAGCACATGTCTTTAGTTCCAGCACTCAGGGAGGCAGAGGCAGGCAGATCTCTGTGAGCTCAAGGCCAGTCTGGTCTACAGAGTGAGTTCCAGGACAGTCATAGATACATAGAAAAACTGTGTCAACCCTACTCTCCCCAAAAAGACAACTAAACACTATAATGTCTATTTTTCCAAATAATGCATGTATTTAAATTAGATGCCTTAAATATACTGTCTTAGCCTTTCAGATTCTCCTAAGTAGTTAGTGTTCTGGTGGAAGTTCTATGTCAAGCCCCTTCCTCCTTCTCTCTCCAAACCCTGTAGCATCTCAAAAAGCATGCCAATAATGAGCCTTCTCCTGAGATACTCAACGTCACTCCCACAGGGACTTTAAACTGCCCCGCCCCCTGAAAACAGACATGTGGCATTCCAGTCTCTCCTATCTGTCTCCCCTCGGGGGGGGGGGATCATCTAGGAGTATTGTATCCATTAAACCTGGGCTTTTTTCTAATTCGGTTATTTGGTCTGATTTGTATTGCTACATCGGCCAAGAGGCTTATCAAAGTATAGAAACTTTTCAGTTAGGAGAAAAATTAAACAAATGGGAGATGATCAAATTACTCAGTTATGTTGTTAGGAAGGTAAAGAGTTGAAGTATAGATTTTTTTTAGTAGAGTGTGAATTCATAAGCAATACCCTTTCTTCATTTTTAAGGATCCAGTGATGGGATTGTAGAGGTTGTCCAGGCACTGGCTACTCTTCCAGAGAACTCTGGTTCCATTCCTGGTACTCCTATGGCAACTTACAGCAATCCATGTGTCCAGTTCCAGGGAATCTGAGTTCTTCTTCTGACCTCTGCATGTATGAGGCTCACATTTGGTACACATCCATATGCACAGGTCAGCATACTCATAAAGAGTACAGTAAATAATGAAGAACTCTGCAACATGGTTTATATTTCCAATAAGACTTTAAAGAATGTAGCTAGGATGCCTATCTTAACTTGCAGTGAAGAAAACACTTTGACCATGGCAACAATTATAAAGGAAAACATGGAATTGGGACCGACTTAAGTTTTGGAGGTTTAGTCCATTATCCTCACGGCAGGAAGTATGGTGGTTTGAAGGCAGACATGGTGCTGGAAAATGTGCTGAGGTTTCTACACCTGATCAGCAGATATCAGCCAGAGATCTGGATTAAGCTTCTTAAACCCAAAGTGCAGCCCCTGGTCACACACTTCCTGTAACAAAACCACACCTACTCCAATAAGGCCATGCATCTTACTGGTTCCACTAGGTATGGAACAAGCATTCAAACACATGAGTCTATGGGGCCATTCCTATTCAGACCTCCACAATACACTTTCTTTACCATCGTGAGTGACTATTTTTCTTATAAACCCCATATTCCTCAACTATAAAAGATATCACTACATATCTACCTGCATAGTTTATAGTCATTGACATCACTACATATGTACCTGCATAGTTTATAGTCATTGCTATCACTACATATCTACCTGCATCGTTTATAGTCATTGATGATATCACTATATATCTACCTATATAGTTTATAGTCATTGATATCACTACATATCTACCTGCATAGTTTATAGTCATTGATATCACCACATATCTACCTGCATAGTTTATAGTCATTGCTATCACTACATATCTACCTTCATAGTTTATAGTCAATGCTTTGCTTTGTAATGTTAGGTATTCAGTATCAACTACTTTATACAAGATGATGATTTAACTCACAGAATTTTCTTTCATTTCTTTCATTTGAGAACTCTATATTTTCTATAGTGAGCTTCAGAAAACTTATCATCCCTTTTTCTCATTAAATGAAAAATCAGTGTTCAAGTTTTTATGGATTTGATAGTACTATCCTGTTGAGCAACTTATAAAACTATGATACTTAATTTTTAAAACTAATGGGTCAGTGAGATAAAATGGCTTCACAACTACCAAGAGTGATAATATGAGTTCAATTCTGGGAACCCACATGGTGTAAGGAAAAGAACAAATCTCACAAGTGATTCTCTGACATCTACACTATTTCTCACATATACACACATACATATCCTGCACACACACCACAAATATCATACAAATTCTATGTCATAGCTGTAACATTGTTATCAATATGGCTAAATAGCTTATGAATACATTCTGGAACGTCTACTTCTCCCCCATAAACATCTCTTCTGAACCTCTTTTCTCACCCTTGTCCCATCTGAACGAGTAGTTCACAAAACATACTGTTCATCTCCCTTCAAAACTCACCCTTCTCTTAATACGCTGTGAATTCCTCTCCTTTTGCTCTCTGCTTGATCTGCTTGCTTCAATTTTGTTATCTTTCTCTGTTTCACTTACTCTTCAAACTGTAAACCACATACTCTCCACGAACATGAGTTTAGTTCTTAGCAGCCTTATGTGACAGAGTGAACTTACTTCATCATTTCTTGGCATTAGACAAAATATGCAAAATAATTCAGATATATTATTTACATAAAAATAAGATTTAGACACTTCTCTTTCATCGGTACAACACTGTTTTATTTTGCCGGTCATTTTATTTAGAGACTCGGAATGCAGATCAAAGTAATGGCATTTAGAATACCCTCTAATATTAATATTAGTGAATCTAGTCTCATGTTAGTTTTCTATTTAGAAAAATTTAAACCTTTATTTTCCAAGTAATTTTAATGAAATTAAGAACAATTTAATTGGATTCCCTGAAGACATCTGTCAAGATAATCGTGAATGTTTCCTTCTCTGGGGTTATTTGGTTCTAATGTAGTGACTTTATAATGAAAATTATTCTTTCATTACTAGTACCTTCATTATATTTTCATCACTGTAATGAAGACATGTCAGGTTATTTATGTGGAAAAAACACTTATTCTGCTCATCATTTTGGACTTGAAAGTCTAAGAAGCATGGCACTGGTTTTAAAAGCCAAGATAAGGGAGCCATGCAGATGGTAGATGGTGAGACAAAACAGAAGGCAAACCATATGTCAACAGAGGAAGTAGAGACAGTGGGTTGGTTATTCAAACAGATACCACCAACAAGCTTCTTGACAAAAAATTACCAGAAAACCTCAGAATAACCACGAACAAGGGCTGAGCTCCAGCGATCAAAGATCACAGTAAAATACCCTATCAGCCCCTCATTATAGTATCACTATAGGAATAAGGACAAAGAAGATTCATGCATGACACCCAAATTTTATCCAAGCTACAGCAAACAAGATGCATCTGTGTCCACCACAGTGCTTGCTTCAATTACCTTAACAATGAAATAAGAGCGCAATACCTGTGTTCTACCTTTATGTTCCCATATAGCTTTTGAAACACACACTCACACATGCTTACACATTATTATCTTAATCCACACATATGGGCAAAATGAAAGGAATAGTAACAGTACCGAATTGAAATAACCAACAATGATTGTGACTTACTATATAGGTTGGTTTTTGTCTCTTTTTTATGTACATTCTTGGAGCATTTTAATTCATACCTTCCAAAGGTGAGGATAACAATAACACAGATATAGATGTGATAGAAACTAAATGGCCGAATCCATGAAGAAAAAGAAGAAGTTCAAGGGACTGAAGAAATGGCTACATAGGTAATGTTCTTGTTGTGCAAACCAGAGGCCTGACATACACCCTCCAATAAGGCCACAGTTCTTCCAACACAGTCACACCTCCTATTTCCAAAACATTCCACTAACTGGGACCACACATTCACACACATGAGTCTATGAGGGCCGTTCTCATTCAAACCATCACAACTATTGGAGTTATGCTGTTTTAGTAAAGTAGTGATTGTAAATTCTCCTCCAGTGTCCATGATTTCACAAGCACCGAGTAGTTAGCTAGGTTTCTCTGGTACAAGGCATTGATTCCATCTTATAAAGCATATTAAAAAGGATGGCACTTATAACCATGTCAAAGTGGGTAGGAAAAGCCCATGAGGCCTCAACCTTACAAAGAATTCCAGGAAAATAAGTCATGCTGAAAATGGGGGAAATAGTTTTCCCCATGGAAGACCATGCCTATTGGTTGTCTCATACCAAATGGTCAGCCCTGAAAATATACATACAAGTAACATTACATAAATTGAGCAGATTATATTGAGGTATATTTGTTCACACATACATATATGCATTCAATAACAATGAATGAAAAAGAAGGCATGAATTTGAAAGAGAGCAAGGAAGTTATATTGGACTTTGTGACAGGAGGAAAGAGGGGAAAATGATGTGTGTGTGTATATTTTTAGGGACTATTATATATACATATAATAGTATATATAATACATATATTGTATATACATATGTATATATAATAGGTCACTGTTTGACCTATTATCTCTAACTTCTAATACAGTTTCTGTGTGTTTATTTCAGGTCTGGGTAGCTGAGAAATGAATGAGCAGCCTCTGCCAACAAATATTGTAAAATACCTTAAATGAAAAGTCATAATTAAATGAAATAATTTGCTCAGAACTGGGAGTGAGAATAAAACATGGTAGAGAAATTCTGTCTCGAGTCTCATTTTGATATTATTTTTGCAATTTTATTTAAACTAAAGAGCTAAGATTTTCTGTTGATAGCAGTGAAGTAATTATACAACTCCTTTTTCTTTTCTTTGACTATTTTATGACTAGCAATTGAAGAACAAAATTAGATGTTTCTTTGAATTAATTTTCAAACTAAATAAATACCTTATTAGACATCTTTTATTGCTTTCTTTTGCATAACTGGAAGTTTAATTTCAGTTAAGATATGCTCTCTGATTCACTAAAAGCCTCTCCTCCTGTATTTTTGAATCAGCTTCTAGGAGAAAAATATCATAAAAATTCTCAACTTAAAGGTCTAGAGTGCATTGTCTAGTACTCTAAACTAATATTTCTTGTAATATAAAATTGCATTACAAATAAATTATGACAACTTCATCATCTTTTAAAAAGTATCCTTCCAAACTATGCCCACACACAAACACACACACACACACACACACAGAGAGAGAGAGAGAGAGAGAGAGAGAGAGAGAGATGTGCATACATCTGCACTTAACTAGGAATTAGTTGAGTATGCCATGTGAGTCTCATTTAGTTTTCTCAAAATTTTATATGCAAACCATATAACAGACCTGAGAATAGATTGCAATAATGACAGTCAATTTACCTATTTAAGTTGACTGAATTCAATTGGTTACATGGAGTAAACCCTAAAGAAGATCATAATGCAAAGGACATTCCTACAGTTCATGTTTCAACCAAGAGAGAAACGTGAGGTGAGAAATGGGTGATTTCTCTGGAAGTGATCAATGACAGCTGCTATCACTTGTCTTTAGTAGGGGTCACTGTGTCTCCTTATCAGCTTGTTTGCGTTTGAGCCTCTAGGAAAGATGAATTTTTTTTTTAACGTTTTGGTATCTGTACCCTAAAATACCTGTGATAGTGCTATGCCAGGAAGAAAGCTGTAAATGCCCAAGTGATTATGCCAGTTTTGATATCTGTCATAAAGAAAACATTTTTGGATAGTTCCTTCTGACATTTTTGACAGAATGAATAGTTTCTGTCCTGGTTGCTGTGATAACATAGGTTTGACACAAACAGCATAAAATAAAAGCGATTTGTTTTGGCTTTTCTGGGGACAATACATCCTGACAGGGAAGCTGAGGCAGCAGGACTTTGAAACAGCTGCTCATATTATATCCACAATCAGAGGAACAGAGAGCATGAACTTTGATCCTTCCTTTCTTTTCTCCATTATATCCTACACGATATCTGGCCAGAGTATCATCGCACTCAGAATTAGTATGAGTCTTTTCACATCAGTTATCATAATCAAGATAATCCCCCACAGATAAGGACAGAAGCCCATTTTTTCCAGTTGATTCTAGAATCTGCCAACTTGACAATAAACACTAACCATACCATCACAGGCAGTTTTATCTGGTTAGCAATCAGGTCAACATATTTGAAATACTTTTATATCATTGTGCCTTCATTCTGTAAATCTCTAAACAAGAAAATCCTAAATCTAAAAATCACTTCAGAAAATTTTAAGACTTTAGGTCACACCAATGTCTTTGACATACTGTAGCAAATTTTCATTTGTGTTCTGCAGAGTCAGTGAACAAAAATTGTCAGTCAGATGTGAACAATAATGTCACTTCTGACCACCTCAAGTGAGTTTAAGAATACCTTAAGTGTATCTGAGAGACTGTGTGGTCCTACCATTTCATGGTTCCACATCAGGCAACTCTTAGATGTATTGGGTACTCTTACTCCTCATTATTCTCTGGATACTGATTTAAATACAACAGAAAAATGAACATTAAACTTTTCTTAAATGATATTATACCATGAAGCAGTTTAACATATGCTCCAAAACTTGCTTTGCTCATTAAAAACAAAAAAAGATTTTATTAATTATGTATGTTGAGTTCTTAACATTCATTTTCTGCATTAGGACAATATAAAATCTATATAAATTTCTTAATACTAAAATTGAGATATTAAATTGCTTTTATCATGATAGATATGTTTTCAAACACTGAAAGATTTGATTCTGATATATATGTCTTTATGTATACAAGATGAACATATGTCAAAATTTTTTAATACATTGATGAAAAGATTTGTAAGATGTAGAAGTAATCAACAATGTGATTTTCATAAGAATTTTATATGTTAGAATATTTTCTTTTTATACATATAAAATTGATAACATCTCATAGAATAATAAAATCAGAGAGATCCTTCAGCCCTTTTTCTTTCTTGGTAATAGAAATCTTTAAGGCACCATGCTCCTTCCTGGTTTAAGCTTTAATCACAAGCAAACAGAATTGTCAGCTTCTCGAACTAGCTGAGCGCAATTGTGAAAGAACATTACACGTTTTTGCTTTCTTATAAATTTTGAATCATTATTATAGCTTCTCCATTTTTATATTTTATGAAGATGATTTGAATGCACAAAAAACATTTTTAAGCTAATGGAGAGATCAATTTACCAGACAATCTATTCTTAGTTTTGGAGGGCAAGGGTAGTGCCTCCCTGAATTCATATGTGAAAATAGGCCCTCAAGGTGACATTAGAGAGCAAGCCCTGAAGATGGTGAATTGGTTATGGTCACCAAGCTTTGCTGAATGTGATTTGTGTCCTGCTGAGATAGATACTCTAGTGAGAGAGCTTCACTGCCTTCAGCTTATGAAGTAGCAAGAAGATACCTGAGAGTCCAGAGTGGATCTTCAACCAGACCCTGAGTCTACTTGCACCTTGGTCTTGAGCTTCTCAGTCTCAGTGCTGTAAGAAGTAATATTAATTTTCTGTTTTTTATAAATCACTCCATCTCTGGTTTCTTGTAAAATTCGCCTAAAAACATAGTAAATCGTCAAGCACATAATTAAGAGTCGTCATTAAATTTCTACCAGAGAAATAAGTCTGTGAAGAAATTCTTAGAAGAATTTTCACTCTTGATATTCATAATATATTCATCTATTTTCTCAGGAATTCATTTATTTATCCCGCAGTGCCATTGAACCCAGGGCCCCAAATATGCTTCACAGACTTTATACCACTGAGTTTGCCACTGAGTTAACCCACAGATAACCTTACATTATTTTATCTAAATTTTATTTATGTAAAAATACTGTCAGAATTCCAAACCAAGGAAGTCTTTCTTATAAATTGAGAAAAATTTGATCACATTGTGGAGTGTACAGGTTGCTACAGTCTGTAGTATCTCAAAAAGGCATGCTAAAGTCTGTTCCACTGAGACCTAGCATTGAGGCTCAGTATTGGTGAATGGTAGTTTACCTGAGAGACCTTGATCAACATTGGTGCTATGTCTAGGTGTGTCTTCTGGTGTGGGTTTGCCATATGATGAAATGAGAAACATTCTCAATTTGATAGTCAAGGTAGCATCTTGAAAGCCATGATCACTTTTCCTAACGATTGCTGAGTAAAAGGAAAGCAGTGTTTGCAAATAATTATATTTGATTTATTAAGGAGAATTATTGAATTGGGTTGTTTGCTTCTGAAGTATGAGGTAACAAAGGAGACTGATAACTTGAGAATTAGACTAGATAAAAGAGAGAACAAACAACAGAACACAGAACATGAAAATTAAATCACCATTATTGCAAACAGACACAATTTGATTTCCCTAATTAGTTCAGTCTAGTGAGACTATTTTTTTTCTCTTACACAGGTCACCTGTCTGTTTTTAGTCAAGCTTTCTGTTTCTAGTTTTACAAAAGCCTTGAGTGTCCAGCCTCAGTCTGCTGATACATAACAGTTTGGATAATATTTACTTTGAGCTTTAAAGAAGAATACAAGTGTGATCCTTCAAGTTTCCACAGTTTAGACCTTGGATATCTTGCTGTCCACAAGGCTGTGGACAAATGAAGCATAACTTTGCTTGTGTTGGACAAACATTTCTCAGTAAGATAACCTTCAGTTAGACCTAAGGTACAGCAGAGCACATCTACAGATAATATTGAATGAATGTGTTTGGTATGTTCTAGAGCCAAAGACCTCAGTATAAAGAGAACGGACGTTATTTATTGTGTAGAGTGAATGACTTTTTGCTTTGTTTTTTTTTTTTTTTCCTTCTTGAGACAGGTCTTTCTAAATTGCCTTGAACTTATTATGTACACCAGACTGTCCTCAAACTCACAGAGACCTCCCTGCCTGTCTTCACATTGCTGGAATTAAAGGCATGCACACATGACACAATTGATTTCTGACTCTTTCCTAAGAGTTGTACCAGTGTCAGCTCTGGGAAAATAGTAAGGACAAAGGACTATGGAAAATCTTGTGAGCTTTCCAATCTATTCAGGAAAACGTAGAATTTCTACAATGTTCACACTACTCTCAAGTTACTCGAATAAAAGTAATAATTTTATGATTTATTTTTGTATTTTATCTTTTGCACTAATGTGGTGCTAGTTAAAAATTGAAATTATATGAATCTAAACTTTTTCTTTCTTTTTTTTTTTGTTTTGTTTTTTGTTTTTTGAGACAGGGTTTCTCTGTGGTTTTGGAGCCTGTCGTGGAACTAGCTCTTGTAGACCAGGCTGGTCTTGAACTCACAGAGATCTGCCTTCCTCTGCCTCCCAAATGCTGGGATTAAAGGCGTGCGCCACCACCACCCGGCTGAATCTAAAACTTTTTCAAAGTACTATTTTGACAAAGTGAAAAGGGCTATTTGATTCTCCAGAAATATTTGAGAAACATAAATTTTATCTACCAAGGCATTCAATATTCCTGTATAAATTTAGTGTCTGATTTGGTAGATGACAACATACAAAAGACTGGAAGAGAACATTTGGCTATTTAGTTAAAATAAATATAATGATATCTATTCAGAATTAGTCAATATGGCAAAATGATGTAGAAAATATACACAAAGCAAGGAATGGAATTGTTTTGACTTCTGCTGTTTCTATTATGAAAAAAGAAATGTTTCTTCACTGTTTCAAACTCAAGAACATGCTGAATGAAATGAAAGCAATTAATTATTCAATTGTCTCGATAGATGTTGTAAACTCAGCTACCTTCCCAAAGCTTTTAACATTCCTTGTTAATAAAAGAACAGAAGCTGGGCGGTGGTGGCGCACGCCTTTAATCCCAGCACTCGGGAGGCAGAGGCAGGTGGATCTCTGTGAGTTCGAGGTCAGCCTGGTCTACAAGAACTAGTTCCAGGACAGGAACCAAAAGCTATGGAGAAACCCTGTCTCAAAAAATCATAAATAAATAAATAAATGAACAGAAATTTTGGACTGTACAATGACTTAATGACTAAGAACATTAGCTGATTTTCTAGAAGACCCTGGTTCAATCCCAAGCTCCTACATGGTAGCCCCATAATCTGTTACCTCAACTCCAGGGGGTCCAATGCCTCCACAGAACATTTAGTGATACACAGACATTCATGGAAGCAAAACACTCTCAAACACACATAGAAACCAGAACAACACAATATCAGAAATTAAACACTTGTTGTTAAAAACTCTCAATATTAATTCTAATTCCTCAGTAAAGGTACATAGACTCAAAGATTATTGAATTGGAAAACAAGGTCTACCTTTCTACTCTACCAGGAAATTTATCCCACCTCAGGGTGAAAGAATGGAAAAAGACATCCCAAGCAAATGGTCCAAAAAACAATCAGGCATATACATTTTGATATCTGCCCAAATAAGCTTCACACCAAAACTAATCCAAAGAAATGAGAAAGGACAGTATTTGCTCATTAAAGAAAAAAACATCAACAAGAGATATTTTAGCTGGGTGGCACATGTCTTTAATCCCAGTACTCAGGAGGCAGAGGCAGGCAGATCTCTGTGAGTTCAAGACCAGCCTGATCTACAAAAGCTAGTTCCAGGACAGGCTCCAAAGCTAAAAAGAAACCCTGTCTCGAACCACCCTCCCCCCAAAAAAACAAAGATGATATTACAATTTTAAACATGTGTGCACCAAATACCAGAGCACTGAACATAGTATAAAAAACATAGTATAGCTTAAATCATGTATTGAAAATAACACAGTGATAGTGAATGACTTCAATACCCAACTCTTGCAAATTAATCAGGTCATCGAAACAACTAAACAGAGACTTACTAGAGTTAAACAATGCTATAAATCTAACGGACCTAACAGATATCAACAGAGTATTCTACCAAACCACTAAAGAATATACATTCTTCTCAGTAGTCCATGGAACTTTATTCAAATTTGACAATCAATTAATATGAAAAAATGTCTCAAAGTACATTTTTTAAAATATAAATTAAATTATATCCTATGCCGATATAGCCATAATAGAATAAAGCTGGATACCAACAGTAGAAACATCAGAAAGTATATAAATTCATTAAACCTGAAGAACTCACTTGTGAATGAAAATTTGGTCAAGACAGAAATCAAGAAAGAAATTCAAAACTGTGTATAACTAAATAAAAATTAAAATGCAACATATTCAAATCTCTGGGACACAAAAATAACGAAGGCATTCTCAAGAGTTTAAGGGCCTGCTCATCGCCCTAGATTCTACAAAAACATTCCTTTAGAAATCACTCAAATAACTTAATGACACAGTCAAAAGCTCTAAAAAAAAAGAAAGAGAAAAAAAGAAAGAAAGAAAGAAAGAAAGAAAGAAAGAAAGAAAGAAAGAAAGAAAGAAAGAAAGAAAGAAAGAAAAGAAGAGATAATACACAAAGGGAGTGGAGGGAAAGAAATAAACTCTGGACTGAAATCAATGAAACAGAAACAAAGAAATCAAGAGAAATTGCAATGAATCAATGCAAAGAACAGTTGGTTCTTTGGGAAATTCAACAAGTTTGATAAAGTTTTATCCAAATTAACCAAAAAATAGACAGAGAAAATCAAAATTCATAAAATCAGAGATAAAAAGGGAGATATTGAAACAGACACCAAGGAAATTAAAAGAATTATAAGAGCATACTTTAAAAATTTGTCCTCCTTCAAACCTAAAAGAAATGGATAAATTTCGTGATATATACAACCAACCAAAATTAAATCAAGATAAAATAAATAATCTAAACACAACCATAATACCTAGTAAAATAGAATCAGTAATTTAACTCTCCTAACCAAAAATTAGCCTGTGGCTACATGGATTCAATACAGAATTCTACTAGACCTTCAAAGATTTGACACGGATACTCATCAAATTATTCCACAAAGTAGAAAATGAAAGAAATGCTCCTAATTCTTTTTTACAAAGCCACTATTACCATAATACTGAAACTACATAAAGACACAACAAAGAAAAAAAACTTACACACCCATTTTTCTTATGAACACAAATGGGAAAAATCTCAATAAACTACTTGCAAACCAATTTAAAGAGCACACTCAAAAGATTATTTAGCAGGATCAAGTTAGTTTCATCCTGGAGATGCAGAGATAGTTTGATATATGTAAATTAATAAGTGTAACCGACCATATAAGGAAAGTGAAAGACAGACACCACATGATCATCTCATTAGATGCAGGAAAGGTCTCTTTGCAAAATCTAATACCCCTTCATGATGAGAGTCATGAGCAGATCAAGAGAACAAGGGACATATCTTCAACAGAATCAAGGCAGATTACAACAAGCCCATAGACAACATCAACTTAAAAGTGGAGAGAAACTCAAAGAAATTCTACTAAAATCAGCCACGAGACAAAGTTGTCCACTCTCTCTATTTCTGCCGAGCATGTGAAGTCTTCACTAGAGCAACAATACAACTGAAGGACAGCAAGGGCTTCAAATGGGAAAAGATGTCAAAGTACCTTTATTTGCAGATGATATGATAAAATATATTTTTAAAATTTAAATTAAAATATAAAAGACAAAAGCTTAAATTTTCAAATTATTAGATGACAAAATTTGTTTCTGTCATTATAATATATAGAAACACAAACCTCATAAATTTATTATAAATACATTATTGGTAAAAATAAGACTTTTACCACATTTTAGCAGATTTTCTTGCTTTGTTTTAGACTTATTTTCTTGAAAAATATTTGCTAAGTAAATAATAATAATAATAAAATACCTTCTTTCTAACCTTCTTAAACTTCTTACAAATGCTCAAGTGTTTTTTTTTATTTTGATATTCAGGAATGATTGAGGAGCTTATTTTAAGAAAACTAAACTGATCTTTTATCAAACTTCAATATTAATTACAATTTTGATGAATTTAACTATTATTCCACAAGAAAATGAAAATGAGATAACTAATAACTGTCAATATCACACACATTGGCAGACAGCAAGAGCCCAGGAAAACCATGACAATCATTGACCAACAAGCTCATCAGTTTACTTAGCATAAACAAGTAGAAATTTCCTTCAACTTGACACAAAATGCAGACACTGTCTATCATATTGAATAATCAATCCAGGAAGTAAAAATAAATAGAGGTTGATTTGTGTTATGGTTTGAATGTGTTTCCCAAACTTTCCTGTACAATGCTGTGAAACCAGTTTGGAGGAGGAGGGCTTGTGATGGCTCTTCTCTCATGAGTGAAGTATTTCATCCTCGGAAGGATGCAGCAGTGTAATAACAGGTTACTGTACTAGTGTAGGAGTTGCTTTATTATGAACTCAAATTCTCTTTCACTCACTTCCGTCTGTGTAATGACTACCGCCATGAAGAGATCAGAGGCAACATGTGTGATTTTGACATTTTCTCCTGCCATGTGGATTCTATGGTTCCTCAAGATGTCACACTTGTTCAGTACCTTTACCACGGCAACCCTCTCCACTCCATTAATTCTTGAAAGGTTTAAGATGCTTTTGTTCATCTAAGCACTCTTGAAGCCTCTAAAATTTTATTTAGTAGTTTCCATAAATAAATAAAGACATTTCTTCTCTTTCAAAAACCATGATGTATCTTATTGACTAAATCCAAGGAATATATTACAGACCTACTATAGAAATTATGTGTTTTTCCCTTTTACAAATACAGATATACCAGTGTTTGTAGACTTGCTTCTGCTGAGTGACAAGTTAAGGAAAATTGCAGAATGGGCAGGCTGTGTAGCCCAGTGGCTAAGCACATGCGTACCTTGTACAAGGCCCTGAATTTAATTTCCAATACAATAATTAATTTCACTCCAAGCAATAACCTGACTGACACAGATCTTAAGCTAGTTCTCTCCTTTATAGAAGGTACAGAATGTTCTCCATATTGCATTGAATTCTCCAGTAGCAAAGAACACAATAGACACCAAAATAACCAACAATCAAATGTCCTTCAAGTAAAAAAAAAAAAGCACAGAGCCAGCCACATCATCATCTCCATGGAACTGTCACAGGTTCAGATCGTAGCATTAAATCCAATCGAGAACCCAAGTTAATCTAAAGTGAGAAGTGTAGGCAGCAATTGGGACTATTTCTAAGAATCTGAAAGATTTATAACCAATTAGTGAGGCAATCAAGAACGTAGTAAAGCCGATTCCAAAACCCTCATAAGCTGTGTGCTTCTAGCTAGAGAAGGAAGGCAGAATTAGGAGTAAGATAAGTGTGTGAAGATTTGATTAACTAAGCTCTAATTCCATACATTCCAACAACATAGCTAATAAAACCATGGTGTCTGAGCTACAGAAAATTACTAAATATGAAGTATGAGTCAAATACATAGTTCAGAGTCTAGAAATGAAGTGATACTGAAAAGGTAAATGGTGACGTCAGAGGTGGAGTAGGCAGCACTTCCTCCTAGCTTGTTTCTGTTCTGTTCCTCAAGGGCTCCTCATTTTGATTGTCAGAGACACCTTCCTGCTGAACTCTTTCTCTGCACATCCGTGCTTCAGAATATCACATGGGTTCTCACAGTGTTCTGCCTAATGACTTCACATTGTTGCAGACATGTTATAACCTGTATGTAGACTTATTATGTTGTATGGAGAGGGCCCTTTGTTGTCCCTGCTACCCGGCTAGCTTATACCCAGATAACCACACAGAAACTGTATTAATTAAATTACTGCTTGGCCCATTAGCTCTAGACTCTTATTGGCTAACTCTCATATCCTGATTTAACCCATTTTTTATTAATCTGTATATCACCACGAGGTCATGGCTTATCGAGAAAGATTCAGCATATCTGACCTGGCTGCTCCATGGTGGCTTTCTCTGACTCTGCTTTCTTTTTCCCAGAATTCAATTCTCTGTCTTCTCTGTCTACCTAAGTTCTACCCTATCAACTAGGCCAAGGCAGTTTCTTTATTCATTAACAAGTGAAAGCAACATATATACAGAAGGAGTTCCTACACCATTATTAGTTCACTCAAATGCCCTAGTAGGTTTAAATGTTTCTCTCTCATCATGTCCTAACATACTCCTCAATTCTTAAAACTAAGATATTATGCCTAACATACATGGACAGTTTTAAAGTCAATTGTTTTCATTCATAAAAGGAAAAATCAGGAATATGAATAGATTTAATTTTTTGATAGTGATAGGGTAAATAAAGGCATGTCTTAGAGTCTACTATGTGCCACATTCTACTTAGACATCTTCCTCAGTGGTGACTAGTGGGCAAATTTTCAATAAAGAATAAGGTTTGAACCATATTCATACTCTCAAGGTAATGAAAAGAAAGCATATTTCTGCTTGCCAGGATTCTTCAGGGTTATGTGCACTCCCTCAAATAATAAACTTACTTCCTCACTCCAGTAAGAGAAGCTAGGACTAAGTCATAAAACATTAAATTCTAGACAAACTACCTAGTGGCTTTCAGAAGCCCAGAAAGGTCTAGGTAGTTTGAGGTTGTGTATAGCTTCTTCACATTAAAGAGGAAGTTTTGAATGTTAGAAAAATATGTGAGATATAGAGTTAAAGAAATTTGGAAAAACCGGGCGGTGGTGGCGTACGCCTTTAATCCCAGCACTCGGGAGGCAGAGGCAGGCAGATCTCTGTGAGTTCGAGGCCAGCCTGGTCTACAAGAGCTAGTTCCAGGACAGGCTCCAAAACCACAGAGAAACCTGTATAAAAGTTGGCCTTTAGTATTTCCAAAAACTGGGAAGCTTCTAAATTGCTGTGACTTTTAAAGTTTTTCCTCCAAATTGTGCACATATTTCTCTCATGCCAGAGAGTATAATGTAATAGTCTTCAGTTAAAATGTGCAACGCTCTTGCCAAGTCATCAGGCTGTCCTCTCAGATTTTGGATGAGGATGATGCCAGTTCTCAGAGCCACTGACCTCCGTCTTTAATGTCCCTGCTGATGTGAGATTAGACCTCCCATGCCAGGCATTTTCCATTGCAGAGAAATCTATCATACTCCTAATTGGATTTCTATAAGCCTGTTTCCATTTGTTTTTCCAATTCTATCAAATATATCCCAACATAAATTCTGAATCTGAATAAAAATAATTTCCCTAAAAGGCTCTGCAGGAGGAGCCTTCAAGTAATACACACTGCAACCCATGCATCAATGTACACCTGTCGGCTTCTTTATTGTGATCTTTCATCCCCAAGAAGCACATTGCTGGGTGCTGAACATAGAGATAGAATCATACAAACATTTCTGACTTTTAATATCGGTGACTTTACCTGATAGAGCCAGGGATATTATTTATTTGTGGTTTGAATAAAAGTAGAAATATGTGGGACATTCCCTATTATTTCTTGGATTATAAAAATAACTTGCTTATAATGTATATAACCTTTGAGTTGACACATTTAAATAAAAAATGGAGCCACATCATGCATGTCTGGGAACCTAGAGCTGACTACTGCATAGTGGACAAGTACCAGCATGTTCTCTCAGTGCAGAGCAAGCTGACTAAGCAAAGATCATCAATAAGCATGCCAAAGATTTGTTTTATTTATGTAACAGTAAACTAATCTCTATTACTTCTAATCTTTATGGACATTATTTTCCATATTCTTTGTTATAACCTCGACATCTTTGTTACTATTAACGCACTCTTATGTCCTTAGGGTAAGGTGAAAAAGAAAGAGATCAAGGATTTTTAAATGACTCTTTTCAGACTGAACAAATTGAATGACTACTGCCTATGAATATGCTTTGAGTCTCCTGAATAAAAGTTGTAACCTTTGGTCAGCAGGATGACTCAGTGGGTTAAGTCCCCTGCCTCCAAAGTCAAGGTTATGAGTTCACTCCCCAGACCAAACCCCTCGGTGGAGGGAGAGAACCAAAGAGCCAAACTTTCTAACTTTTCCCCCTGACATCCACACATATCACACACATGATTTACATGTAATAATAAAACTACTTAAGGGAAATTTGCATTTTGGTTTTTGGTCTTATCTCTTGGCAACTTAAGTTATTTTTCACAATACAGTATTTATGACTGAAAATGGAACTGTTGTCTGCATATTTCGGGCCACTGTCTACTATAATATAAAATACATTGTATGCTTAAATAAATGAGAATAAAAATTTTATTCCTCTTTTCATTTTTGTGTATTTTATAAAATAAAAAATATTGATTATTCTTTGTATAAGTCCATTCTAGATCACTCTGCAAATACGCAGCAATTGTACTGCACAGCTGAACTTCACAGCAAAACAAATGGTATTTATTTGTAAAGCTACCTAAGGACAGGCCATAGCAACTAACTCTTTACATGATTCATTGGGTAGGAATGTAGGGTGTCCTTTATATGAGGATAAGTTTTCAGTTACAAGCCTTGCACTGAGATGGAATAATTGGAATAATTATAGCCTTAATAGTCAGATATATATTTTAATACATATGTAATTAAAGTTAATACTTTCTTTAAAAATATTGTTAACAATTTCAGGGTTATTTGCACAAAATCCTCCTTCTCCTTCTGTATTGAACTTCTTCCCTTCTTTCTAGTCATTCCATTTCCAATTTCTCATAACCTGTATTCCTGGTATTCTACTACCAAACCTCGTTCTCTGTAGACCCTCTATATCAGTGGTTCTGAACATGTGGTTTGCAAACCCTTTGAGGATTGAACGATACTTTCACAGCAGTAGCCTTAGACCATTCATCAAATATTTTCATTATGATTCATAATGGAAGCAAAATTACAATTATAAGTAGCAATGAAATTAATTTTATCAACGTGGGTCATGACAACATGAGGAACTGTAATAAAAGGCCACAGCAATAGGAAGGTCGAGAACCATTGCTCTATACTTTCCTGGGTTGTTTGATTACTCCGTGCTTTGACTTGAATGTGGGGCAAAGCGGTCAGCCTTGAAACCATATGACACTCACTACAGAAACAGACTCAGCAGGTTGTATTTACATACATTTGTACATGTATACACACACAAACACATACATTCAAAGAAAAAGAGTCTATCTACTTAAGAATGAGAGGCTTGAGAGGGCTCAAACAAGGAGAGCTGGAGGGGGCTAGAGTGAGAAAAAGTAGAAGAAAAAGTAGTGTAATTCCATTTCAACTAAATATATTTAAATGCCCGTGGTAGTGGCACACACCTTTAATCTCAGCACTCAGGAGGCAGAGGCAGGTGGATCTCTGCGAGTTCAAGGCCAGCCTGGTCTGCAAGAGTTATTTCCAGTACAGCTAGGTCTGTCTACAGAGAAACCCTCTCTCAAAAAACTGAATATATATGCATATATATATGTATATATATTAAAAATAATAAAATATTGCTAAGTAATAGATTAATTTCATTTCTCATATGAAATATACAAAATATTTTAGCATTTTGTTATAAATTTAAGAATACAAATTCTCTATTCTGTATGGTAATTGTATTTTTAACCTCTATAATTGTTAACCCTTTGAATAAAGTGTGTTTCTTTTCAAAATACTCCAACCTTGACACCCTATTACTTTAATGTCAGATTGAGTTACATCTTCTAATTAAGTCCACTTAGAAGGATAGTCCATTTTAAGGAACTCTTCTGAAGCTTAGAATATGTACTTTATACAAAGGTTCATATGTGTCTATGATAATTTTATCTATGTGTATTTTTCCCACAAGGAGAATCAGTGTGGCATTGTAATATATGAAAATCATGTATTGGCTGAGGTATTTTATTGGTATATAACTGTAAAATCTTTTAAAACATCACTCCCTAAAATCTTGCCTATAGAAAGTATTTTTCTACAAAGCAAAAGATCTGGGTAAAGAAGTTTAAACATCATCATTTGCAATCATATCTGTGACAAGAGTCAGCTTCCATTGCTCAGGACAACATCCTAGTCCCGTGTCTCCTTGCAGAGAAGATGTAGATATCAATGAGGAAATACAGAAGGGGGCTGGCACTGAGGATGCAGATGAGGAACTAAACGTCTAATTTCTCTAAGAAACTTTCCCTGTGATGAAATTTCTTTTTTCTTTTAGAACAGCAAGTGAGTTTGGGTATTGGGCACTGGCTAGTTCATAAACAATGTATTTAAACTTTGCTCCACTTACTGCCTACACAGTAGTGTATGTTGAAGTAGAATGAACATGGTACCATTCTATATGTGAAACAAAATAATTTTATCTATTATAATACCAGAAGCCATAACTGTGCACATTTATGGAAATGCTTGAAAATTCTAATGCTGTGGATATATCCATTTCTTCTACTGTACCTCCAATGCCTGAGATTCTCTCTTCCATCTACTGCATTCTCTTGGTGATGACTGCATCTGTAGTTCCTGTTTGCTTGCCCATATTTTTAATTTCCAGATTTTCTTCATTTTTTATTTTTTATTGCTTATATTTCCATTTTCTGATCTCAGTTTTATTTTTCCCTTAACTATTTCTTTTTTTCTTGGCTTTATTTAAGGGATTTTAGCATTTTTAATTTATTAAAGGCTTTCTTTAATAAATATTTATTTCCTTTAATTTTTGGTTGTCTTTTCCTTTATCTGTTTAAGGGATTTAGTCATTTCCCCTTTGAGGTATTCTATCATCTTCATAGTTAGTTTTAAGTTCTTTTTCATGTGCTTCACCTGTGTATCAATATTCAAGGTTTGCATTGGTAGGAGAGATGAGTGCCGCTAGTGACATATTGCCTTGGTTATTTATGATTATGTTCGTATACTGTGTACAGGAATTTGTGTTTAGAGTGATTATAGGTCTAGGCACAAATACTTCAGTTTATCTTTGTTGGGTAAGTGTTTTGTTCCTTTATTTCTGTTTCCATTCTAGTCTTCTGACCAGTTTGTCCTATGGTTGTGTAGAAAGATGTCTCCACCTGGATTGGGGGTTGCGATATGAGAAATGAGAAGACTGGGGATAGGGTCTCTTGATATGGGATGTCCTTCTGTATATGTTTGCTTTTATTGGTTGATGAATGAGGCTGGTTTTGGTCAATGGGAGTCAGAGGGATGCCATGTAACCACTAACGGTGTCACATGCCTCACCAATAAGTCACAACCTTGTAGCAATAAGCAGATTAATAGAAAGGGTTATTTTAATAGCTAGCCAATAGGAAGCCTAAGAGATTAACCAAACAATTGTAACTGATAATAAGTATCAGAGTGGTTGTTTCATAAGCAACTTCAAGAATTGGTGGTGGAGAATAACCAATCCAGGGGGACCATCAGGACAGAGATTACTTCTAGCTACAGCCTGTGATTGAACAGGTGGACTCTGGCCCAGCTGGAGGCTAGAACATGATGCTAAGGGGGGAATTGGGCTTCTCTTAGAAGTTTTGATATACACCTTTTTATTTTCAACATAATAAGCAGATGTGACTTTGATGAAAAAAGAGCTGTGTGTCGTACTTCCTGTGTGGAAAGAGTAATGCAAAATTAGTGAGAAGAGCAGTCATGAATTCTTCAAAGTTTTCAAAGCTCTGAAATTAGGGATGGTCTGGCCTCTGACATTAGGAGCTGTGTTTGTCAGCACTTGATAATTCTTCAGTAAAAAATATCTTCTCACTGAGACAAAAATAGAATCAGCTCTACAAAACTCCACTTATTGCAATGATAATAGCTATTCTTGTCACAAAAAAAGAACATCAGAGCCACTTTGGGATCATGTGGCTGAGACTGAAATCGAGTGACATCATTTCAAGCTCTGCACATCAATGTCAGCAGAAAATGTGTATGGTGCTGATAAAAGTGTTGGCTGTGCAAGAGACAAATATAAACACATCTGAGTTGATGAAACATGGATAAACCCAAGAAAGCATCAAAACATAAGGGAACAGAGTAACAGGCTCATTATGAAGAACACTGTCAGAATTTCCAAGGTACAGAAAATCCTCAGTTCACCTGCTGCCTTAGTGAAAATGTATGGACAAGACATCATTGGCATTAAATCCAGGGTCACAGAAGAGAAAGCAAGATTATTGGTCAGACTTTAACTATAAGTTCCTTAGTGCTGGTAACATAAGTGTTGCACTTGGAAGAGTAAAACATGCAACCTTTAAATAGACCCAAGCCACAGCCAGCATCTGAACTGTGGTGAAATGCAGGTCTGCTGTGTAAATACACAGCTTCTGTCTGAAGCTGTAGTCATGACCTGACATAAGGGAAAGTGTGAAACACAGTTTTGCAGCAAACAAATGGAGGGGAAACATCTGAGTGCAAATGAGAACATCAGCCTAACTCATAGAAGCTGAAGGTTCATACAAAGGATTTGAGAACCCCTTTGCTTCCATCAAAAGGGGATCATCTCATAAAAAGTAGCCCAAGAAAGTCTGTCAGTTGCAGTTTGACCTAGATACAGACATCTTAGTGAAGTAAGGAAAGAAAGTTGTAAAAGAGAAAATTTGGTTAATTTAGAGTTTGAAGTACACTTTTTCAGAGAGGCCTCTGTGAGGTAACCTAAGGTATAGAAGAAGGTCAGGGCAGTTCCTGTCCAGGGTCTCAGTACTGCAGAGCAATGAGCTCTAATGGCTCAGGCTTAAAGTACAGAAGCAGAGTTTTCAGCATCTGTAAGCTCAAGAGCACATTTTCTATTATACTCAATTTTGATTGATACTTTCTAGATTAATCTTGGTCCTTCATTGGCATGGTACTCATTTTACTTAAAATTCTACGCAAATTTTATACAAATATTGACTCTAAAATATTGTTTTAGAATGCAGAAGAGTTTGGTGCAGTTCTTAAGAACATATTTCATTGTAGAATGTGGTTTTACAGTACTGTACTGTAACTTATAGAATTTGTTCACCATAAGGTGACATTGTACCTGACAAAGAAAATATCTGAAGTAGTTAGTCATGAGATGTGGAAACAAAAAACAAATTGGTTTTAAATACTACAATTCTTTATAATTAGCATACTTATATCTTAAAGAAATCTATTCATACTTTGACTAATTTTGTTCTAATTTTAAAGATTGACTTTGAGGGAAATGACATTAGACAACATTTTTGTTACCTTTTATGGTGTTTAGTATATAGTAGTTTAAACATTTTAAACTGGTGTCTTGTCAAAACAATTATAATTGTATTTTTCTAGGTTTTGTGTCTGACAACCTCAATTAATTTTTTTATTAAAAATTTCCACTTTCTCCCCTCCTCCCATTTCCCTCCCCCTCCCTTTCCAGTCCTAAGAACAGTCAGGGTTCCCTGCCCTGTGGGAAGTCCAACGTCCTCCCCTCCTCCATCCAGGTCTAGGAAGGTGAGCATCCAAACAGATTAGGCTCCCACAAAGCCAGTGCATGCAGTAGAATCAAAACCCAGTGCCATTGTCCTTGGCTTCTCAGTCAGCCCTCATTGTCAGCCACATTCAGAGAGTCCAGTTTCATCACATGCTCCATCAGTCCCAGTCAGCTGGCTTTGGTGAGCTCCCTTTAGATCAGCCCCACTGTCTCAGTGAGTGGGCACAACCCTCGCAGTCCTGACTTCCTTGCTCATGTTCTTTCTCCTTCTACTCCTCATTTGAACCGTGGGAGCTCAGTCCAGTGCTCCAATGTGGGTCTCTGTCTCTATCTCCCATCCATCATCAGATGAAGGTTCTATAGTGATATGCAAAATATTCATCAGTGTGGCTATAGGATAAGGCCAGTTCAGGCGCCCTCTCCTCAGCTGCCCAAGGAACAAGCTGGGAACATCTCCTTGGACAACTGGGAACCCCTCTAGAGTCAAGTCTTTTACCAACCCTAAAATGGCTCCCTTAATTAAGATATCTACTTCCCTGCTCCCATATCCACCCTTCCTCCATTCCAACCATCCCATTATCCTAAACTCTCCCCATACTCCTTTTCTCCCTCATCTCTTTTCATCTCCCCTTATGCCTACCCCACGCCCACCCCCGTGCTCCCAACTTTTACCTGGCAATCTTGTCTACTTCCAATATCCAGGAAAATAACTATGTTTTTCTTTGGATTCACCTTCTTATTTAGCTTCTCTAGGATCACGAATTATAAGCTCAATGTCCTTTATCTATGGCTAGAATCCACTTATGAGTGAGTATATACCATATTCATCTTTTTGGGACTGGGTTACCTCACTCAGGATAGTGTTTTCTATTTCCATCTATTTGCATGCAAAATTCAAGATGTCATTGTTTTTTTACCGCTGAGTAGTACTCTAATGCATATATATTCCACACCTTCTTAATCCATTCTTCCATTGAGGGGCATCTGGAAGCATTACCATCCCTGGATTCAAACTGTATTACAGAGCTACAGTAATGAAAACAGTTTGGTATTGGCATAAAAACAGAGAAGCCGACAAATGGAATCGAATAGAAGACCCGGATATTAACCCACAAACCTATGAACACCTGATTTTTGACAAAGGAGCTAAAAATATATAATGGAAGAAGGAAAGTATCTTCAACAAATTGTGCTGGCATAACTGGATGTCAACCTGTAGAAGAATGAAAATAGGTCCATATCTATCACCATGCACAAAACTGAAGTCCAAATGGATTAAAGACCTCAATATTAATCTGAACACACTGAACCTGATAGAAGAGAAAGTGGGCAACAGGAGACCACTTTCTACCTATAACCCCAGTAGCACAGACAATAAGGGCAACATTGAATAAATGGGACCTCCTGAAACTGAGAAGCTTCTGTAAAGCAAAGGACACTGTCATTAAGACAAAAAGGCAACCTACTGATTGGGAAAAGATCTTCACCAAACACGCATCAGACAAAGGTCTGATCTCCAAAATATATAAAACACTCAAGAAACTAGACTTTAAAATTCTAATTAACCCAATTAAAAAATGGGGCACTGAACTGAACAGAAAATTCTCAACAGAAGTTCAAAAGGCCAAAAGACACTTAAGGTCATGCTCAACCTCCTTAGCGATCAGGGAAATGCAAATCAAAACAACTTTGAGATACTATCTTACACCTGTCAGAATGGCAAAAATCAAAAACACCAATTATAGTCTTTGCTGGAGAGGATGTGGAGTAAGGGGAATACTCATCCATTGCTGGTGGGAATGCAAACTTGTGCAACCACTTTGGAAATCAGTGTGGTGGTTTTTCAGGAAATTCGGGATCAACCTACCCCAGGATCCAGCAATACCACTCTTGGGAATATACCCATGAGATGCCTAATCATACTACAAAAGCATTTGCTCAATCAGCTTTTAGAAATTTATCTGCCACTGAAACTCCTAAGATTTCATATTTCATTCTAATTCTTATGTCCTCAACCTTTTACAAAAATAGAAAATTAGAAACCTGACATTATCTTCCAGCAAATCTTAATGTGGCTCTACAATATTTTCATGAGAGTTTATCAGATTCGATGCTTCCTAACACTTAAAACATTCATTTGTCACTACCAGGGTTCACTCTGTTTAAAACCCTGGAACTATAGGCTGGAGAGATAGCTCAGGGGTTAAAAGCACTGTCTGCTCTTTGAGAGGTCCTGAGTTCAACTCCCAGGACAACATGGTGGCTCACAACCATCTATAATGAGATCTGATGCCCTTTTTTGACCTGAAGGCTTACACACAAACAGAACACAGTATACATAATAAACGAATAAATCTTTTAGATAAAATAAGCTCTGGGGCCAATGCTTTCTCACAATTATCCACATATAGTCAAATTTCCCCCAATAATTTTCTTATTTCTCTCTCTCTTTCTCTCTGTCTCTGTCTCTCTGTCTCTGTCTCTGTCTCTCTCTCTCTCGTTTCTCTGTGGAACAATTCTGAATGTTCTAGATCTCACTCTGTAGACCAAGCTGGACTCTAACTCACAGCTGCATCTGCCTCACAAGTGCTGGGATTACAGGTGTGCCACCACTACTGATTTAAAAGTTTCCAAGTTTCTCTAGGTAATTTAATATTTCTTATGATTTATTAGAGCTTATTCAAAGCCCTCTTCATTCCCAAAGGGGGAAAGAGGAACACATGGGTTTGGAAGAGCTGATGTAATAATTTCTTGCCTAAATCCAATGCACATCATATTTACCTGTGCTTGCATTGTGTTTATATTGTATGCTAAAATTTTCTTTACTTGTGTGCTTCATATATCCTATTAAGTTTGTGGCTAGGCCAAATTTAAAGTTATTAATAGATAAAGTATTTAATAGTCTAGGCTATTGATTGCTTCCTCATTTTTCCCTTTCTCTCCTTTCTTTCATTACACACTGGGTGCGATGCCTTAGGAAAGAACTGGATGTTTTGAAAAATGAACTGCAAGGATCAATATGTTCTTCCCTTTTGTTTGAAATAATCAGTATAGGAAAGAATACAGCTCAGCAACAAAGAGACTTCTGATAGACATCACCTTCCAACTGTCTTTAGCAAACACAGACACACATGGTCACCCATTAAAATAAACCAGAAGCTGAGAGCTAGGAAGAGATTTGGGGCTGCATTTCCTAGGGCTCACACATATTGCAGTCTTAAGACATGAGAAACATTTTTCTGCAGCAGTTTGAGGGGCTAGAAGTCTTGAATGATGAGAACAATATCAATTGCATGGTATAAACAGATGAGCCGAAGTTGTTACTCTGAACAAAACCATTCCTCCACATTCATACATACATACATACTAAATCCATGGGCACCTAGCCCTACCACTAAGCCCTGCTCCTCCAGGCTGTACCATTAAGTCCTCCAGCATATTAACCCAAGACTCATACAATCCTTATGTTTGTGTTTGTTTTGTAACTATAGCATGTATCTTCTCATTTCCCCAATCTCAAAATACATGCCCATGCTTATTTCTCCTCAATGACCACTGTCATTTTATATTAAATCTAGAAATATAATTTTTGTTTTTAAAATTATTTAACAACTATACTTTCTCTGTTTTCCATACTTTTTTCTTAACAATAATCTATTTATTGCCACACAAATTCCTGCTAAGAATTCATCTGGAATGTTCCTGAATGTCACCATAATGTGAAGAATCAGTCTGTAAGAGGTAGATTGGATAATCAATTGTGCATGGTGATATATTTTTTTGAATTGTTTGAAAATTCTTGGATAACATGGAAATTAAAACTGCTACATGAAACATGTTCATAAAATCTGAAAGTATTAAACCTTTTAAAGAAAGAAAACCCTGCCATTTCTCACAGCATGAATGAATTCGGGGCCATTGTCATTGGCCACCTTGAACAAAAACTGACACTTCCCAAGCCTACATACTAAGTCCATAGCCACTTAGCTTTACAAAAAGTCCTGTTCCCCTACAGTCATACCAATAAGGCAGTTACAGAAGGAAAATACTGCATGATCACAGCTATAAAGAGTATATTTAAACAGTCAAGCTCAGAGATACTAAGAATACTAGTGGTTGCTAAGAACTGACAGAGAGAAAATGGGCAATGGGAATAAAGTCTCAGTTACAAAACAAGGATAAGTCTTACAGATCTGCCCTATAATAGTCTGCCTATATAGAACAGTGCTGACTGAGATTTCTGTCCCGCCTGGTCCCACAGACATTCAGTCCCAAGAAAATACACAGAGGTCTACATTAATCATAAATTAGATGGCCTATTAGCTCAGGTGTCTTATCAACTCTTACTTCCTACATTAATCAATAATTCTTTTCTGTGTCAGCCATGTGGATTGGTACCTTTTATCAGCAAGGCTTTCTCATCTTGCTTTCTCTGCATCTGGGTTACAACTGCAGACTGAGCCTTTCCTCTTCCCAGAATCCTCCGGTTCTTGTCATCCCACCTCTATTTCCTGCCTGGCTATTGGTCAATCAGCATTTTATTAAAGCAATACAAGTGACAAATCTTTACAAAATAAAAGACCATTGTCCCACAGCAGAACAGTGTTTTATTTAGTACTTAAAATTTTAAGGCAATAGCTATCACATCAAGTATTCTTATTAAAAATGAAATAAATCAAGAGACCCAAAAGTATTTGGATGAGATGGGCATGTCAATCACATTTGAACTAGTGATGTTTTAATGGCATCGCTGTGTGTCCAAACTCATGAGATTCTAAAAGTTAATTATGAGCAGGTTTTCAGAGGGATGTGGATCTAAAAAAGGATGGTGGTTTGTCTAAAGACTACCCTTGAGAGCAGAGAGAATACATTTACATTTGGACATTGAAGGTAAACCTATTTATAATCAATCTTATATTTAATGTGTCTACTAAAATTATAGATGTCTCAAAGTCTAAATTTGTAGGACCTCCAGCAATCACTACATGCATGAATGCTTAACAATTAGTGTATTATGGAATAAGTTCAGTTTAATCAGGAGCTTGTATTATGAAGCGCAAAAAGCAATTAGATCCTTTTACCCTTTCTCTTATATAAATTCTTGTAGTATATTTTGGGTTCCTATATCAGTCAACTTGTTGATTTTTAGTTCCAATTTTGATTTTTTTTTTATTTTGTTTTTCTCTCTAAAACCAGGTCTCTTTCTCTCCTTACTCCTTCATCCAGTTCCTTTCTTCTGCCATTTTTCTGTCTTTTTTTCCTTCCAATTTTGTTTTTTGTTTGTTATCATATCAGTTACTGTATATATGCACACATACATGTGTGTGTGCGTGCGTACGTGTGTCCAAGTTTGTACATGTGTTTTGGTGTTTAAGAAGTCCTCTCTAAATTGTTATGATTCTCGTGTTTCCTGTTTCAGAGACTTATATATCACTATCTCTTGGCTTAATGGTTCCTCCAAAGGTTATGGCTGCTTATTGGATTTAAGCATCAAACACACAGCTCATACACGAGCTAATGCCTTTGCTGTTTCATAGTTGCATATTAAGTGATCCTTCTACAGTTGAAAGCATTGAATTGCTACCACTTTTAAGGTAAGAGTTCATAATGTCACAAAAAGCACAAGATAGACCTGGCAATCTTGCTGGATGTGGTCACTTTATAATGCCACATAAACATGAAACATAAATATGCAATGAAATGTTCTGAAGAAGATGTGTAAATATAGTAGTTGGTGGGTTTTTGTTTGTATCTTTACCACTTGCTGGTGCATTATTTAGTGTTACTAATTACTATTACTGTCATAAAACATGACAACCAAAACAACTTGGGAAAGAAAGTTTATTTGGCTTACATTTTGATATCACTATTCATCATCATCAAAGGAAGGCAGGAAAATAAGTCAAACATGATAGGAACCTGGAGGCAGGACCTGATGCAGATATCATTAAGGGGTGCTATTTACTGTCTTGTTTCTCATGGTTTTCTCAACCTGCTTTATAACCTCCTTTATGACCTGCTTTATAACCTGCTTTATATCCAAGACCACCAGCCCAGTTTGACACTACCTACCATGGCCTGGGCTCTCTCCCATCAAACACTAATTAAGAAAATACCTACAGACTTGCCTACAGCCTGATCTTATGAATGTAGTTTAACAAAGCTTCCTCCTCTCTGATGAGTGTGCCTTGTGTTAAGTTGACATAAAACTAACCAGCACAGTTGGGCTAGATATTTTTAGATTCTTGGTCTTTTCTTTTTCATTGAATTAAAACAAAATCTCATAAAGATTGCAAAGTATCAGAAAAGTTTATTCAAAGCAAACAGTACAAATAACAAAGAAATATATTATCAAGCATGACAGTAATGAAGAAGAAATGACACCTGATAGTGTACAGATAATATCCGTGGCAATTTACTAGTCATATGTACCGAGAGACTTTGACAGGAGGACACTGTATGACCTAGGAGGCAACACAGGCTTTACCCTTGAGAACAGGATGTATTAGCGGGAGTGTGGGAGTAAGAAAAGGGAAACCTGCTATTCAGAAAAAAACAGGAATTTTGCCTGTGTCTTTGATGCAGGGCCTCTACAAAAGTGAGAGTGGGAGTATCGTTAGACCACTCAGGGTGTTCTTTCTCTAGATGTCATAGAAAAGTGGAAGAGTGGGTTTAATTTTAGACCTAACACCACAGGTGGATTCTAATCATGTTGCTGAATATATTTAAAAGTACTATTGTAAGTCTTGTTAACATTTAAATTCATTGCCACCTCTCAAAAAAAAAAGTTGCTTTATATTAAAATTTGTATTAAATTTGAAAATCATAATCTGATAGAGGATGTGTGTCTAGACTATATCAAGATACCATTCATTATATAAAGGTAAACTTGCAAATGAATAAAGAGTTTTAATAAGCATTACTTAAAAATAAGGGCTAGAAAATATTGTTTAATATGCACAAGAAAGATATCCTAAATGGAAGGTACATTTCATTCATCAGGTAAGTGCAAAAAAAAGGTATTAATTCACAAAATTTACAGTGACTGACATCAAAATCCCAAAGAATTAGAAGGATAAATAGAAGTATTTGCAGTTTGATTCTTTGTATATTATTGAAGCCAGTACCCAAATTACAGCCAGAACATGGCTGCTAAAAGAAGCCTCATTCAAAACAAGAAAATGATATAGACATTCACATATCTAACAGTTTATGGGTGGTTATATACAGCACTGGAAATCCATGCAATGAGCATCATTCAAAGCAAGAAAATGATGTAGACATCCACATACCTAATAGTTTACGAGTTTATTCAGCACTGGATATCCATGCAATGAGATCATATTTTTAATAAGAAGAATGAAGAACTAATACATGTTACTACAGCGATAGACCTTGAAAAAGCCATGCTGAGTGTTATAGAGCCATGTATCTTATTTATGCAGAATATTTTGAAGAAGGAGGTCTATATAGTTGAGTTCTTGATGGTTTAGAAATAAACAGAAAGTGGCTTTTACTGGCTTCCTTGGCAAAGAACTTTGCTAATTTTATTGTAGTTAAGATTTCCCTATTTGTGAATACAATAAAAATGAATTAATTTCATGTTAGAAATAAGTATATTGTGTGGCTTGCTATGCATTAATAAAGCTGTTATATTAAGCAACAATAAACATCTTCCTAGGGATCTGGAGAAATGCCTCATCAGTTAAGAATTCTTACTGTTGTTACAGAGGACCAGAACTTGGTTCTCAGAACCCATATCAGGAAGCTCACTACCATCGAAATCTTGACTCGGGATGTCCTGATATTCTTTTCTGGACTCTATGTGCACTTTCATGATGTACACAAACACAAACTTTTAAATTATTTAAAGCAAAATAAATCCTAAAAATATATAAGTAAATATCTTTCTAGAAATAATCTGTAAAAGACTTCAGTGTTTCAGCAAAGAACATGTCCTAATATTGTTTTGCAAAATATTTCAGAAGGTAGGAAAAAAAACAATAATTTCTTGGTTTATTTTATAAATTCAATGTAACATTGGTATCAAAAAACAATAAACACTGAAAAAGAAGCTGCAGCCCAATAGTCTTTTTACATAAATGCTAAAAATTCCTTTAAAAATCCCAAATGGCTGGGCATGACTGTATGCAAGTTTTATCCCAATATTTGGGCAGATTTCTATGAGTTTGAGGCCAGCCTACTAGCAAATTACAGGCCAGACAGGGCTACATAGTGAGATCCTGTCTTCAAAATGTCCAAAATATGAAAAACATATATTAAATAAAAATAGTATTTATTTCAGAAGTAAACGCATGCATTTGTTGGTCAAAAGTTTGCTTCAAGCATTATTGGGATGAAAACAACATGAATTCAGCTAGTTTTGTTAATGGCTACAGAACAAACATTTGGTAAATTTAGTAGTAAAACATGACTTAAGCATAAAAAGCTTAATATTTTCAATAGATCCCAGCATAGCTGTAAGTCTTAAAACTTCTTTCTTAGATCAGAAGAAGCACCAAGATGCAGTCTACTCCTCCAGACAGCCACTTTTCTAAGAGTATGGATTAGTTCAATTAAACCAAATGTAACATATGTTGCATAATGGTACTAAAAATGAAAAATGTCCAGTTATAAGTAGTAAAGCTTTATGAATGGAAAATCTAAAAGAAATCAGCCCATGACATTGCTGACCTGTTAATTATTTAAGATTATTAGACATCAGGTGTCTATATAAGATTCTGCTGCATTTCTAGACAATGCAACTAATAAAAAATCATTTCAAGTGACTATATTGAAATTACCATCAAAACAATAATTATTTGAGCATGACTATAAAATACATGTGCAATTGAAAGGTTACAATTTATTTTTGAAAGAATTAAAAGCCTAACTATGATGAGAGATACATTAAGCTAGTAATATTAGGTTAGAATGCTAATAGTTATATATGACATAAGGATGTTGTTTCTTCTCAAATCTCTCTGTATTATATAAAATTCGTGCCAAAAAGGTTGGTTGACTACTTTTCCAGGGATTTAAAAGATCAGCCTAGAAATTATATAGAACTGTAAAGATAGAATGATGACTGATCTACGTAGGTCCATTCTACTGCCTTACTTTCAAGTCCCTGACCTCTTAGGCAGTATTGCACTTCTACAATCCCTTTCCTGTTTCTGTGATTTTCAGCAACAGAACAACTACATTTCAGTTGAGATTCTGCTCTACTTATGTTACCATAGCAAAACCTAAAGACACCAATTAACTCTCAGAGAAATAAGTTAGGAATTTATTGGACTACTCATTATCAAACCCAAGGAAAGTTGTGTCCTGTAGCACAAATAATAAAAGCCAGAGCAAGATATTGGGGTTCAACCTGCAAAGCAGAAAAGAAAAACAGTCAAGCCACTTGAGAAGTCTTACCTCTACCAAGGCTGGGTGACCACAGACTAAGCCCACTACACAGACTAAACAGACTAAGCAAGCTATAAAGATTGAGCCTCTCTCTCCTACCATTTTATATTCCTTCTAGTGCTGAAATTGAAGGTGTATGAATCCCTAGTACTGGAATTAAAGGTGTGAGTCACCACCACTTGGATCTGTTTCTGCATTGATCTTTTGTAGCCCAGGGTGGCCTTGAACTCACAGAGATCCATCTGACTCTGTCTCCCCAATCTTGGGATTAAAGGTGTGTGTCACCATTACCTGACCCCTAGTGGCTTTTGCTTTTCCTCTGGTCTTGAGGAAAGATTTATTTATCAATATACAAATAATGTACCTTTACAGTATTAATTTCCCACATGATGTTGATTCCTTGAATGTATCATGAGAACTATAAAGTCACACCTATCTTTGCATTCCATTGAGTTACCAATTGTTCGTTTATCTTGGTTTCCCTCTAACACTGACCAGTTGAGTTTATATTTCCCATTAGCTCTTTGATACTTTTGGATTCTATGTCTCTAAAATAATTTTAGAGCACAAATACAGATATATTTTGTTAATGCTTATTTTGGCATTTCATTAGGCTTTTCAACAGAAATAAAAATACATGAATTTTTAATTTCTCATCTTGACCGAGATCTGCCATAACTCTGCTGGTGTTGCCTTTCAGAATAGACTATTCTCTTCATTTTTTGAATCTTAAGGAGACTTATATAATAAAAGAAAAAAATCTAAATTTTTTAAAAATTCATCTGTGAGTAATTCTGATTATTTGTGAGTATTTATAAGCATGATGCTATTTGGGGGGTTAGTTATTGTCTAATGAAATTTAGTAGCATTTTATATTTTCTAAAAGGATTGTATAGAACAAAGCCTTTGCTAAGAAATCAATAATCTATATACCTATTGATTTAAGTTCTAGGATGTGTTATTAATATAAGCAGATAAATGTGAGCAGGTTTTGAACACTGAGAAATAAATTTGTACCTTTTATAAATTGGTTTCTTATTCAGCTGGTAGCAAAGCTTCCATAAAATTAAATGTCTGAAAGAAATTAAAGGCCTGAAAGATTTTAATAGCAAATAGTCAACTTTCCATGCATTTATTACTGCTATTCCTCATTTCTACTTTCTTGGCACTAAATAGCCTAGCCTGAGAGTGTATTGAGTTGGGTAGCTTTGACGCAAATGGAAAATTGACATATTGTTTGTGAAAGGGAGCAGAGCAGTTATAAAATAAATCTATTGGACTGCCGTTCTTGTTAAATATAAACCCATACATGTCTTTTTCATGTCATATATTCTTGGCTCTCCATATCCACTTCCACTGACCTAATACAGCCCAGGTTCCTTCCTGGACCCTTAGAAGACCTCCTGTGCTCTGTTTATAGTCACCCTACCCTCATCCAGTTACTTTTCAGACAGGAGTCAGACAGTCAAATACTATGCAAAATGAGTGGGCCATTTCCCTGGCCTAATGTTCTGAGTTCTTTTGCTCTCACTATTCCACCAATTCTAGTTCTCTTTTGGAATTTCGTTTCATTTTCCCAGTCCCAAGGAGTTTATTGGTAAATACAAGTTAGAAAATGTTATATACCTTATCTCTTCTGGACAGCAGAATGAATAACTGTGTAGAGATGCCCGTCAATAGTGCTGAACAGGACCCAGTTATATCCACCCCTATTCATATACATAGTCATGGGCACAGGGCTTATAGTCAATCAGTTCTTCTGGCTTGAACCATATACTGATCTCCAGGTCAGTAGTGCTGATATAGGTGTTCTCAATAGGTACAAAGGAATTTCATAATCTTGAAACAGAACTCTCTCCTTGTGAAATAGTCAAAAATCTTACTCATCGGGCCACAGTTTATGTCACGACTTGACAGTGGCCTTGTAAGAGAAAGCTGTTGGATCAGTGGTGCTTGTCTTTTAAACAAGCCCTCTACTGAGACAAGATCCTACTGTATTTTGCCAGAACCCACAGAAGTGAATTCGTTCCACTTTGACCAAAAGTCAGAGAGTTCAAGCCTATTCTTCATCCTTCAATGTTATAACAGGAGGATAGACCCAGGAGTGGCTGCCTACATGATACTTGACCTGAAGTGTGGTCACTGCATGTCCTGCCTAAACATATATAGTTACTTGATGTCTTTGGTATTGAAGGGGTAATTTTCTGCTTGTTCTTTGTACCATGGTAAAGCAGTCTGTTGCCTCCTTCCGCATTTTGGATCGGGGTGCACTAAACATATGGAAAATAAACATAGGTGGATTCAGTATTCACTGGGGTGCCCTCCCAATTCTATCCTGTGATTCTGTCTATTCTTTTGTATCTCTGTTTTTCTACCTGTCATTTCTTATTCCTCGTGTTTCTCTCAGGCATACATACTCTGGGTGGGATCTGGCTGATGCTATTGCCCAGATGTGGGATATGGCATGTTTTTAATTGTTTCACATGATGTTTTCTTTGCTTAAAACTCAACTACTTTTATAAACATGATAAGCAGATTATCATGGTGTTTATAGTCCACTTTATAAAGTGAGTTGACCATGTGCAGTTCCCAAGTTCCTATGATAGCACTGGTGAGTAACTTGAGAAACAGTCCTGACCCTGATGGAGCTGCAGTCCAGGGACAAAAGTCAACATTCCTCAGGTACTTGTGCAAGTTCACCCATGAACAGCATGTGTTACAAGAACATGTGATAAGCATATTATACAGAGTTGTCATCTAAGAAATAAGTCAGAAAAATTGCTCAGAAAGAATGCTGATAACTGAGCCATGAATGAATTATCAGGTCATGAGACAAAGTAGCAAAATCAAAAATGAATTAAATAAAATAATAAAATAAAATTGAAAATGAAAACATAGATTAAAATTCCTGAAAAAAGTTTACTTTACATCCTAAACCATGCCTAGGTGTCTCTACCCTTCTCCTGATCTCCTCTGTCTCTCGGTTAAGTTTTTATGTCAGGGTTGGTTCCTCTGTTTATTGCTTGGGAGGATGGATAGTTTCATGCAGACACAAATGACCCTAACAGGTCATAGAGCACGAATGACCCTAACAGGTGACCACTTGGACATCACTGTTGGCTAGACCTAGTTTCCGTGCTCACTGCTGTGACCCGGGGTCAATGTCTGTTAACAGACTATCACGCACAGGGAACAGCTGTGCTAGACACCCACCCATGGTCATGAGAGTCCTCAACAATGCTCAAGCCTTCACACACCCCACTGATTTCAGACTCCTGCTTGGTTCTTCGGGACTACTACTCAGTTTGAAAGACTTTTTCACATACTTAGAGAAAGGACACATTAAAAGTAAAACACTAAAATCCATTCAAAAGTAGACTAATGTAAGCATTTTAAAATTATTTTCAAGTATGGTTTTCCACAGAAATGTTTTATAAAAAGAACACTTGAAATCACATTAGAATTGAGAAGCATTTTACAACCACTAGAGAAAAAGGCAGTTTTAAGCTAGACTTTCTAGCTTGAGTCTTTTTCTACATGCATTCATAAAACAAAAACTGGTCACACTAATGTTTCCATTTATATTGCAAATTGAGTTTCACCCATGAAATCCTTTAACATATGGTAAATTCTTTCACAGGGAAAATATTGAATTGATTATGGAAATTATCCACTATCCTCAATGCAATATAATATGGATAAAAATATGAATAAAGAAGATAAATGGTTTATGGTTAAATAAACACTTTTAGACACAGTAGGCATTAATTATGTTAGGTGCCAATCTACATTACTTGTCATAATAAATTTCAGAGAATAGATAGCATTTGCTTTATGCTTTCAAAATCCCTAGGTCTCATTCAAGAGCACAAAAAAAAACCAAAAGTTCCAAGATATCTATAGAAATATATTTTTCTAACATACTCAAACTGCATAGTTTTAATTTCATGGTTTTTTTAATTTTTGAGATTATAATATAATTACATTTATCACAAATCTTTACTTCCTCCAAACCCTCTTCTATATATCTCTTCACTCTGTTTCAGATTCATGGCCTCTTACTCCATTAATTGTTATTTAATACATATATGTATAGGTGTAGGTATATACATATGTATTCTTAAATCTAACCTCTGTCTAAATGGTGTTACACATATACATTAATATATATTAATGGGGTTGTTCTCTATCAGTCTGCATTTTGATAGGTTGTGCCTCTCTGTACTTGTCTCCATGTGTTGTAAAAAGAAATTTCTTCAATGAGAGATGAGGACTACTCTTACCTGTGGGTCTAAAGTCAAAGACTGAGGCTGTTAGGGATTACGCTAGTTCAGTACAGTCATGATTGTAGGTTCCCCTCTAATATCCATGAATTTATTAGCACTGATGTTAAGTTTCTAGAACTAGGCATGGTACACCCTTTCTTGACTGGATCTTAAGTCCAATTGGAAAGTTGTTGATAACTGACATGGTATGGATGGTACCCTCTGGATTACTGTTTCATGGTTGCAATTGATGTGATTCAAAACCTTCATAGGACTGTTGGTTGTCTCCTTTCTTTGGCATAATGCCTTCTGGTATCATTAAAATCAGTTCTTAGGGGTAGTACATTCATGTCTATTCTGGTTCAGGGATCTTAGCCTCCATTTCTGAAGCACATGATGTCTTCAGCAATAGGAACTTAGCTTCCATCTCTGGGGGTGGAGAGGTAAGAAGGGCAGCAACCATAGACTATATGTATTGGGAGTCTCTTGTACACTCCTAGACAGCCACTCAAAAAAAAGGGGGGTTCTCATTCCTGATATTGGTTTTTTTGTTTTGTAGTTGTTTTTAAGGTTTTCATTGACTATTGTTGGGTAGCATTTTAAACTCAGGTGAGAAAAGTTCTTTAAAACAATGTATTTATATTTCTATTCAGAAGTGCACATATTATAGAGTTTTAGGATAAATCATTAATGATATGACTTTTGATTTTTCAGGCATCCCTGTTGTTTTACACTTCTCCTATACAGGCTTCCTTCCCACTTCCTCAGTGGCCCCCTTTTCTAATATCGCCTATCAGATTACTTGTAATCCTGTAATTCCTTGTGCCCCCTTCTCTTCTGTTTTTACCTCCTTCCCAGTTCTAAGACACCCATTCTATCCCACATTTCTCTGATCATGTGCCCCCTTTAGTTCCTTTCCCACATTTCTCAATCAACTGCCCCCATTACTTCCTTTCTCTATTTCTCCCAGTGCCCTTAGCCTGGCAGAGACCCCATTTTACTTTTTTAACTTCTGCTGTCAGTCTAGTCTGAGTACTCAGAGCTAGTCACCTCCAATGACAGATAACATGCAATGTTTGCCATTCTGTGCCTGGCTTACCCCACACAATACGATCTTTTCTAGTTACACCCATTTACTAGCAAAGTTCATGGTTTAGGTTTTTTTTTTCCAGCTGTATAATACTTCCCTTAGTGAAAGTATCCCAACACAAATAAGTAGAGCACTTAATGTATGTTCTGAGATATTCTGTACAATCTGAATATGTCAATAAATTATGTGAATGTTTCTGAACTCTTAGATATTATGTTCTTGAAGATTCCAGTAAGTATTTATATAGAAATTTCAAAATGATTTTCCAGTGATTAGAGCACTTGGCATATATCTATTAATCCCCAGCAAATTTTCCATTGCCTTGTAGAAGAAATCAGCTCACTGCCTCATCAGGAAGACAATACGATAAAGAACCCCAATATCAAATGTGTCATATGGTACCCATCTTTCACAGAATGCAATTAGCAAAATTCATAGACATCAGCAAATACAACAAAAATACTCATTTCTTGAGTTAATTGAAAATGGCTGAGATTGCTGTACAGAAATTGAACAACTAACTTTCTTTGTGGAGAAAAGTTAGAATGGAGCAAAATGCCTGCAGTGGCCATGTCAGAAGAGCAGCAGGTGACAATTGAAGTTCAAGGTGTCAGGAGGATGGGAGAATCTCAGAAAAGCAAGCCTCACCCCAAGACACAGACTCCCCAATGTCTTTTGTTTCTTCTGTCCGTTTATGTTTGTTGCTGCTTGCTTGCTCTGAGATCTGGCATGGTGTGAATGGTTGTGGGGAAATACCCATTGCCTGTAATGTAGTGTGTTTATCTCATACAGACATCCCATTCTACTGAGCAATTTTACTTGTGGATTATTATGAAGATGATTTCTTCCTAAGCTGTCCTGTCTAATTGATGATAATAATAATAATATTAGTTGGAGATTTATTTATCAAAATACAAATAATATACCACTACAACTAGTTTAAAAATCTCGATAATTAAAACTATAAGCAAGGAAGTGTCACACAGCTAGAACACATGAGTTAATGTTGAGGAGCCACACAGACTGGCTTAGGTTAATGATTAAGAAAAACAATTGTGCCCAGTAGCCCAGTTAGTTTAAATTCTTTATCCTCAATGTTGGGAGATGTGCTCACAAGTTTTAAAGAGCATTGTAGCTGAAACAAAACTTTGAAAATAATTTAAACTAAGATGTATTGTTAAATAGCTTTGAGGAAAAAAAACAAGAAGACAATCTAAAGTTTTAGAAAGGCACATAATTGAATGCAGAACGAGAACAAAGCAGCCCAATTATCATTGGATGACACACTTTTTTTGCTATGATTGGTTGATGAGCAAAGGTGATGATGAATTCCTTATACCCATTTCTGCCCTCCGACTCCTGATATAAAAAACTATTGATAAGCGCATGTGTATGCTAAAGATTTAAAATAGATCTGAATGATTCTTTATTATATATAAAAGTTTAGGTTTGTGATTCCTTTAAGATTCCTTGTAAGATTACCTTTCAAGGTAATCTTTGTTACTTAAAGTCCAGCCTGCCAGTAAAAGACCTGACTGAGAAGGACATTTTGCTTGCCCACAAAGTTAATGTATAACAAGTTGCTTGGGTATGACTGTACTTGAGTTCTTGGGATACCTAAAGTGTTTAAACATGTAAGGGATATGGAAATCATGCTGTTTTTTAATGTTTGTTTTGTAATCATTCTAAACATTTATTTAGCAAACAGAATGTAACTACATTGATTGAAAAACTTTGTTGGGGTGTGTAATCTGTAGGAAAAAAAAGGTATACATTAGAAAGAACACAGAAGAATAGACAATAAGGAAAGAAACCACCAAGAGAGTGTGTTATTGTCTTTTTCCATAATCCCCTCAGATAGAAAAGCCTTAATTTATGGTGACTCTGTGGATTCCCTTTGAGCCCTCTACTGCTGGGGGCTGGTTCCCCCAGGCAGCAGTAGTGAAACTAAAGCTGTCACATTGCTTGTAAAACATGACTACAACTAGGAGTTAAAGGCAAGTTGCAAGTCTTTCCAACGTGAGGTTTTAAAAGATGCCTAGCTCCAGAGTTTTGAGTGAAACATTTTGTCTCCTCTGACATCACTGGGCAGTACATACTGAGAGTACAGCATGTACCCACCTTTCTTGGTGGTTGCTGGGGAAGGGAGGGAGTGTCCTGATTGTCTAATTAGGAACACAGGTTTCCCCACCTACTCTCACACATACCATGCTGGGATGTCAAAGGACAGAACATGCCGAAAACAGTGAATTGCGGAACGTCTGTCCCTTACTAGATGATCTCTTAAAAAATATAAGGGTTAAACCAAAATTACACGTCCCTCTGAAAATCCAGTTAAAAGATTCTAAATTTTTTATACTTGCTAGCATTTTATGAATGTAGAGACACACACATATGCACTTTAAATTTATTTGAAATCAATCAATATTTTGAAAAGCAGTCAGAATAATTTCACTGACTTGTTTTCTCCATGTTTAATAAAGTACCTATTCTAGTTATTGCTATTGCTTTTTTCTTAACATTTTTGTTTCTGTCTAGTGTCCTTATTTATTTTTTAGAACTTAATATACAAACTTAAAATTCAGTTCTACAAGAAAAGAAAAATGAATGAGCATTTTGGAGTGGATAGCAAAGAAAGGACATTCATGTTTTAATACTTCTCAAATATTAAAATTTGTGAAAATTGAATTTCACTGCCTTAGCTTATAACGTTTCACACATTGCGATAAATTATGAAAGATGAAGAAAAATAATAGAATATATGTGGATTTTGAAGAAGTAATATGAAATTAGAGGTATGGTTTTGTGGGGGAGAGCTCTTGCTATGGAATAATGAAGTTCTGAGTTCAAATTCCCAGTACTCATATCAAAAGTTGCCCTTAGCTAAGCGGAGGCTTGTGACCCCAGCCCTGTACGGGGTAGAAACAGGCAGATGACTGGGCTGGGTTGCAGCCAGTCTAACCCTGGTTTTCGTGAGAGACTAGTCTCAAGATCATATGGTATCACCCTCCTCTAGCCTCCACATATGTTCACAGATACACACAGTTACCATGTGCACACAATACACACTCACATATAAACATATATATTTTATTTGCAAAAAAGGAGAGAAGAAAAACATAGAGAGAAGAAAAACAACTAGTAAAAATTTAGAGGTCAATATATTAGTAATATATTAAGTGGTGGGTGTTAATAACATTTAGAAATTGAACATTAAATTTTTTAAATACAGTAAAAATTGATCAAAACAATAGAACCTAGTGCAGATTTCGTATGTCTGCTGTCAGTTTTGCCTACAAGCACTAATGCACTAGATACAACCTGTGTTGGACTTGACAGTGTCACGGATTCCATGCATCAAACTCAGTATGCTTTGTCATTATTTTGTTTAGTATCATAATTTTCATCTCACGTGCTATCTTTTGAGATCCTATTTCCCACTGATGTTTGCATTTAGTTTGGTTCCCACTACCTTCTCTCTGAGGATCAACATTCGGTTTGTTCAGCTGCTCCCTCAAAGCATTCTACCACATTAGCAAAGACTGAATGATAAACACAGAAAAGTAAATCTTAATGTTTAGCTATAGGCATCCTATATGTTTCTTGGCATGGTCCATGGACCCCACACAATGTTCTGTAGGAACTGACATCTTCTGCTGTCTCACTGAGTCTCAGACCCTCTGTCATTGAAAACCCAATTGTCTTGAACAGTCGATACTAAGTGTTTTCTGTTTTAAGGCATCTATATGGTGTAGTATATCTTTCTCAATGTTCCCTTTATCATATCATTTTAGGTGCATACAATAACTGATATGAGAATGGGCAGGAAGCATGTCATTTCCAGGCCTGGTTGAATAATTCATTTAAAAGTTTATTGCTTTAGAAACATGTCATCCATAAAAAATAAAAAAAAAAAAACCCTAGGCATAGAAGTAGAGACAGAATGAATTTCTTTTAAAATCAAAGTACTTTGGAATTCAGTCTCTTTCCTAGAACTGTTTGACAGTGGAAAAATTCATCTGGATTTGAAGTGCTTTATTAAATTCTGAGACTGCACTTCAAGAAGGAAACAAAGACACAAAAATAATTATTTTGTAGTGCATGATGAACATGCAGGTGAACAAAATATAACTGTGGATTACTAGAAATACATTATTTATGATGGTTTCCCTATTTTAAATAGATGGTCATGTGATCATTATACCTTATTATTTTAAATGTGAGATATAAAAAACCTACAAAATGGAAATTTTTTCACAGAAATCTAATCATCTTGAGAACTGTTAAGAAGATTTTATGTATTTCACTGTAGAGTATGATCATTGATGAATGTGTTTATTTTAGAATTATTTGGTTTCTTCCAAATATGTTAGGATTAAATCCAATTAAGTAATATGTAAAGTATTACATCACCATCATCCCTGCTATCCATTGTGTTTCATTTCACCTCTGTGAATAATTTCAATTTTCTCTCTCATCCCTAGCCCCCTACTTTCTTCCTTATGTTTTATACCATTTCCTCACCAGAAGCTGTCAGCTTCTATTTCACTTAGACAGCCAACATCCCTGCAGTTGATGGTGGTGTTGGCGTTCTACTGGCTAAGGCTCCGTCTCTTGTGTCTGTGAAAGTTCTTTCGGGAGATTAACTAGAGAAGATATAATCACAAGCCATGACAAATTGGTGGGAAACCTCTTCAGGGTCTATAAAATGTAATTAGAGAAACACCTTTCCGTAAGTAATTCTTAATATTTTCATTACTCTGTTGGAGTTGTTGATTGGTCCTCCCGTTGGAGCTCAACATTCTCCAGACGGTGCCTCATGTACGCTGATCCAGTACTTCACCAATGAGGACCACATTACTCATGTAATAAAGAAACAGTTCTCCTAGTTTCTGGCCTGTAGCAGAAGCAATCTTAAGATTGTGTACTACAGTATTATTCAATGTTCACTTATGCTTCCTGCTCAGTACCATTAAAAGTGGGAAAGATTGAAACAAGAACAAAAGATTTACCATGTTGCTTACCAGAGTCAAGGGAGAGCTAAACAAGCTATAGGTTTTAGTTTCCTCTCTGCTTTCGATTGAAATAGAAACTCTTCTAAAAGAGCAAACTAGGAAATGCGTTTTCTCACATGTACAGTTCTGGGCTTATGATTGCCTTTAAAATGATGGTTATGGTGACAAAATAGATGTACAAATAAATATTCTTCTCAACAGGAGGGAATCCATGGATGGTGCTGTAACCTGTTTGAAGGCCCATAGTTCAGAAGACCACAAGCACTAGTGGAAAGAGCTCACTAGTACTCAATGTATCTCCTAAATATTTGCATTAATACCTATAGATTAGTGCTACTTGTTACAGCCTGTGAGACTAGCTGCCAGCACTGCACCCAGAATAGAGAAAAGAACTCCTTCAAAGCAGCAAGGATTTTGGAGAAATTTCCTCTCTATCTAGAGGGGAAAGACATTCACAATCTGAGGGTCAGGCTTTTTTTTTTTATTTTATTTTATTTTTTATTTCTTGATCTTCTTTTCCAGTTCCAATTCTCTAGCTCTAATTCTTTCCGATCTTTAGTTCCAATTCTCTCGTTCTAATTTTTCTTAATTCTCTCTTCACACTGCTTGGATACACACTGAACAAAAACTGTCGGCATTAAAAAATACAAAGCTTTTTCTCATGGTCATGATGTATTACTTAAATGATAAGGAGCAGAGCCATTTATAGCAGCAATGCATAGGCGGAGGTGAAGAATACTGGCTGTTTCAGCATTCTTTGACAAGGGCTGGCATGGAAACGTATCTCAAGTCTCAAGACACATTTTTTTATCCTGTATGTTGCCCAAGAGCACAGAGAGGGAAGCTTGAAACTCTGATTCAAGGCTGCTTGGCCAGACCATCTTCTGTGGCCCTGGTTGTCTGCGAAAGTTTTCCCATGTAAAACTCTCTCTGAACTTGATTAACTGATTGCTTGTTATTCTTGTTACCTATATAAACTTTAGTACTTAAACATAAACAGTTACTTAGCTGAGCCTTGAATATACTGAGGTTAGAAGTTGGTGCAGAGTGTTAATTGCTAAGGAATTTAGTAGGGACTAACCACTGCTCTGTTATTATCAGGGCCTGGCTAGAGAAACGAGCAAGTGATCCAGGTCCCTGTATGTCTAAAAGACCTTGATTTAATAGACCAGACATTGACATCTCTGTTCCTGACCATTATGTGTGAAAAGTCTAACTCGTCACCCATACTCAGAGATTTTCAGTCTAGCTAATTTGCCCTGTCAGCTTAGCTGAGAACAGGTTTTTAAGTTTTCAACATTTTGTGGAACAAAGGCTGAACTATGAGGGCTTGTTTTATTTACCATGATTGCACAATGAGTAATCATTCTTCTCTTAGGACACAGGAACAATGGTGCCCCAAAAGTGAGAAACACACTGCCAAGGTTGTGGGACAAATTCCATGGGTATTTAAGGTGGCAGAGGTTGGGGGGAGATCAGGGTATCATCACACAAGAGAGTTACAGACAGAAACAGACAGCCTTGTTTATGAGTTTAGCCTTCATTAGATAATTTTTCTATCTGGTGTGTTGACTTTATAAATGACAGACACTGACAGCTCCTCTCAACCCTGACCAGAGAAGCTCACACTAATCTATTATCCCATCCAATTTATCCCCATTCTTAAAGCAATCCCCGAGCTTACATAATTTCCCCCCCAATCCCAACATTATAACAATTATAATCAACTCTAAATGATGTCCCTAACCCTAGGACAAACTTTGTTGGAAAAGGGTACATCATTTTCAAGAATTACTTCCAGCTGTCATGGGGCGATGCTCTTTCTAGAGGGATTCTGTGAAAGAAAAATGATGGTTAAATTTCAAGATTACTGTCTGGTATAATTGCAAATAGTCTCTGAGTATTTCGTCAGGTTTTTCTGAGGTTCCTATTTGGAGTTCTGGCCAGAAGAACATTATAAAAAAAAGTGTGCCATTTACACTAACAAAGTTGGAGCCATCTTGAGCAGCTGGTACCCAAAACAGGTCTTATAGTAGCCCTATCAACAACATGACATCATATCAACCAGGTGGAGTTGTTGTTAGGCCCATCTTCTTCCTGGAAACTTCAAAGATTATTGCAGAAAAATTCATTGATCATTGAAGAAAACTTAAACATTATTTATACAGACATATATTCAATGAAGGTTATGATAGAGACAAAAATAGGTATGAAGAAAAGTAAAAAATTTTTGAATTCTTTTTTCTTTCTCCATAAGACAGAAATTCTGAATTTTTATTTTAACAAAATGCTTGTATTTAGAGAAGGACAGAGCCTTTGTACAACTCCAAAACCAACTTGCAAGCTCTACATATTCATATATATATGTGTGTGTGTGTGTGTGTGTGTGTGTGTGTGTGTATGTGTGTGTGTGTAATGTATATGTTTTGATTACCTGTCCTTATAAGTTATATTCATTTTTCTTAATGATCCTTATTGGATAGTTATTTTTTCTTATGTCAGCATCCAAGCATCCAGGGTCTCTTGAATTTTTGAAGATGTGTATTTTCCTGTAAATACAAGAGCAGAACCCTGCCTTAACCCTATATGGTTTCCTTGCCACCTGTATGGTTGTCACCTGTGTGGATGAGCCATCATTTCTCTTTCTCAAGAGATTTCTCTTTTTCAAACCAAATCTTTATTAATTTTAATGGTATCCATAACTTTTCTTCTTTGTTGAAACAAGAGCAAAACTCCTTCCCAAACATAGCACATCTCCTGGCTTCCACTGTGATGTCAACATATCCTTGAAAAATACCAGCTGATTTAATTCAGAAGACTTTTCTATTATCCAATGTCTCTCTGCTGCTGTTGTCCCTTTCTCATTAATGTTAAGAAAATTTAGGGTCAAAAAATAATTATGTAATCTATTTCTGGGGGTATTTTCCATCTCTTTCTGCTTGTGTAGCATATATATATATATATACTTTATATACTTTATATATATATACTTTATAGTTCATTTGGGCTTTGTATAAGTGCCTGACCTGTAGGATTGTATGATATACCTGTAATATGTTTTATATTTTAATAAGCAAAATCTTTCATTTTCTTAGAGGCATATGCTGAAAGCATTATCTGTCTGTATTTGTGCAGGTATACCCATGATAGCCATAACTTCTAATAAGTGTGTGATTACTGAATCAGCCTTTTCTGAGCTCAATGCAGTTACATATTGAAAACCTGAATAAGTGTCAATGGTGTGGTGTTCGTATTTTAATTTTTTAAATCCTGCAAAGTAGAATACATATCTATCTGCGAGATTTCATTTCTTTGAGTGCCTTTTGGGATACTCCCTGAAGGTAGCAGTGTTTGGTTACTGAAAGAACAAGAAGGCATCTCTTTATAATATCCTTAGCTTATTGCCATGTAATGGAAAATTCTTTCTTTAAACCTTTGCTATTGACATGATGTTTCCTATAAAATTCTGAAGTTTTCAATACATTTCCAATCAGTAATCAATCGTTACCTTGTGCAAGAGGACCTGGCAGACCCATAAGGGATTGGATGTGTGTTATGTATATGGGACAGAGCCTATTTTTGATTATATCTTGAATTTGCATGAATAATAAAGTCAATTCTGTTATCATCTGGTATAAATTTAGCCATTTCAATATGCAAGACAAATCATTCTGCATATTGTAAATCAGTAGCTAAATTAAGAGGTTCTTTAAAATCCCTTAGTAGCATGAGAATAGCATATAATTCTGCCTTTTAGACAGAATTATAAGGGCTTTGTTCCACCTTACTTAAATCTTCTGATTTGTAACCTGCCTTTTCTGTAAAAAGAGTTCTAGGATAGCCAAGGCTCTTATACTCTATCTCAAAGAACAACAACAACAAATTACCTTAAGGGACAGGGATATGTAGTTACCTTTAGGAGTGTGCCTTTTAAGAAAGTATGGTAAGTAGACCATACTCTGGTGAAAGACCATACACATATGGGCGGCATACATTGTACTTTATAATTATTTTATAAAGGACGGGCACAAACTAGATGAGTAGGTAAGTGGAGATAGTCTTAGAGGAACTGGAGGTTTAACATGGTTAAAATATAGTAAAATTTGTTTTAAAAATAGACAAAAAGTTAATTTAAATGATTTTAACAACTCTAAGTTGACACAATGTATTATTTAAATTTTAAAAAGAAGTACGGATGTCAAGGGAGAGGAGGATGGTAGGAAGAATATGATGGAAGGAGTCTGGTCAGGTAAAAGTGAGGAATATCTGGAGTGGATATGATCAATGTATATATTTTAAAATAATTAAAAGATATATATCATATATACATATATATGTGTGTATATATGTGTATACACACACACATATACTTGGAGGATGCCATTTGTTGGTGCCTGGCTGCCCAGACTCCCGAAATAATCACACAAAAACTGTATTATTTACATCACTGCTTAGTCCATTAACTCTAACTTCTTATTGGCTAACTCTTACATACTAATTTAATCCATCTCCATTAATCTGTGTATTCTCATGTGGCAGTGGCTTACCAGCAAAGTTTCACCATGTTTGTCTCTGTTGAAGGCTCCATGGCTTCTCTCTAACTCCTCCCTCTTTCTCTCAGCTTCACTTTAGTTTTCACTACCTAACTCTTTCTGCCCTGCTCTGTTATAGTCTCAAAGCAGTTCCTTTATTAACCAATGGTATTCACAGCATAGAGAGGGGAATCCCATATCACCTCACCTTTTCTGTTTAAATGAAAAGAAGGTTTTAACTTTAACATAGTAAAGTTGCATTTAACAAAACACTTATCAAGCAAGAATTACAGTTACAATATTTATTTCTGCTTTATCCTTTATCATAACTAAGAAAAACTGTAACTTTAATTTCTTCAACTCCATCCAAGATTCTAGAAAGATATGATATTACCTAATTAAAGAAGAAGTCTATTTTAAACAACTTCTAAAACTCTACTATTGATAGAGACATCTTTCTATCTGGTCAGTCACCCAAAGTTCTGTAACACTGGGGCATCCATCTTCATTCAGCCTACTGACCCATAGGATTCAGCAGACTTTTCCATGAAGCAGGAAATTTCAAAGACAGTTCCACTTACATCTGCAGTTTGTCAATCACTTTCTTCCGTGTCTTGTAGAATGTCTATCAGAGTCTTTCATGAAGCAGGAACCCTGAAAGATTGTCTCACCTTTAGGCAAGTTTAGCAGTCATTTCTCTCTGAGTACTGCATGTCCAGTTCATCAAGCAGTCCAGGCAAGAACAATTTCTTGCTCAAATGGCTAAACAACTTCATAAAGAACCTCTTCAATGCCCATCTTCCTCTTGAAGTAAATTGGCTCAGATATGTCTCACTGTCATAAAAAGTCGTAAATTTTTTTTTTGTTTGTTTGTTTTTTGGGTTTTTTGAGACTGTGAGACAGGGTTTCTCTGTAGTTTTGGAGCCTCTTCAGGAACTAGCTCTTGTAGACCAGGCTGGTCTTGAACTCACAAAAATCTGCCTGCCTCTGCCTCCCAACGGCTGGGATTAAAGGTGTGCACCACCTGGCAAATTCTTAAAAAAAGTTAAATACCCTATTCTAAAAGTCTTTGAAAGATTTGAACATTATCTAGCTAACTGAAATATAATTCTGTACATCTATAAAACCTACAAACTTGACTACTATAGATGATTACCTATTAACTTATATTTCTTAATTATACATTACATTTAAGTGAGCTGTACAAAACAATACCTTAATCAAGAATAGAAATATACATATACACAGTTTAGCAAATTCACCTTAAATTTGTATCTATAAACCATAATCCATACCAATGCAAATCTCTATAGCATATCCCCCTTTAAATATAAACAAACATTTATAATCAATATTTGGGAATATGGGCATAGTTCTGTAGATGATTTCCTGCTGATTTGGGAAGCTGTTAATCAAGTTTTTTTATAGTTTATCCTGTGTGCTGAGCTTAGATCAGTCAGAAGTTGGGTGCAGAAATTTTTTGAGCAGTGTTCAAAGTGACCTTTCAAGGGGTCTTGGTCCATCATACCATATTAGTTTGGAAGCAATCCACAGGTTCTCATCCTCTGTGGAATCATAAGAAGAACCTATTTTCCAAAGCAATATATCCTTAGACCCATATTCTGAAGCCATGACACCTTCAAGAAATATATGTTGGTTTAGCCTAGCACCCCAGAATCAAATGTCTCTCTGCAGTCAAAAAATTCAAAGAAGCATAATAATATATATAATCCAGACTCTCTTTGAATTTTATATTTTATGTGACTTATTTCTTCTTTACTCCTTTTAATTTATGACTGCCTGTACTCTGTCTCTTTAAAGACTTTACCTTTTTAAAAAAAATTGCTTCCTTAAATAATTGTCTATATTCTTTTCCTTCTCTCTCCCAAGTCTATGTACATTTATCTAACACTGTGACCCATTTAGAGATCTTTTATGTCTGAATCTGTGCTATTGTGTATCTGTAATTCTTTACTGTCTAGGAGTGTTTCTTAAAATCCTAAGCACTCCTTAAAAATTTAAGTGGCACCATTGCTAGGGGAAATAAGGTACTTTCTGCTTGCCTCACCTAGTCCAGCATGGCAGAACTGCTCTCTGCCTCTGAAAGCCATGCACAGTACCCCATCTCTAGACACACAGCCAGTCCATGTTGCCACCAAGCAAGTCATAGAGCATTGCTCACAAAACCCATTCAAATGTTCGATCTTCTGAAAGAGCCAGAGGTTGTGCTTGCAGCATGAGCCAAAAAGCCAGCATTTCAAAATGGTGTGGCTTTTTTTCTGCTACTGCTGAGTAAGAAAAACTTCTCTTATAGGAGCTGTGGCACACCACCAGCAAACAGCAAGAAGCTGTGCTAAACTCTGTATTTATGTGTCTAGAATTCTGTTTTAAACCCTCTCAGGTTTTAAGTGGATTTTCGTTGGTCACTTGGGCACCAATTTGTTGGAGGCGGCTGCTTGTTGATTCCTGGCTGCCCAGACTCCCAAAATAATAACATAGCAACTGTATTATTTAAATCACTACTTAGCCCATTGGCTCTGGCTTCTTATTGGCTCACTCTTACATAATAATTTAACCCATCTCCATTAATCTGTGTATCACCAGATGGCAGTGGCTTACCTGAAAAGTTTCAGTTTGCTTGTCTCTGGCAAAAGCCCCATGGCTTCTCTTCAACACTTCTTTCTTTCTCTCAGGATTCACTTTAGTTTTCCCCCACCTATCTCTTTTTGCCTTACTCTGCTATAGACTCAAAGCAGTCCTTTATTAATCAATGGTATTCACAACATACAGAAGAGAATCCCACATCAACATATATATGTATATACACATATATGTATATATACAAATGTGTGTATGTTGATCATCAACATAAATATATATGTGCATATACGCATATATATAATTAGTACAAGTTCTCCACTATTATAAATATAAAGAACACATACACATATAAAACACACAAACACACACATACACAGTTAATGTAACTACACTGTGTGGGAAATTATCATCTGTGAAGAGCATGTTTGCACTTTTTTTTTTTTTTTTTTTTTTTTTGGTTTTTCGAGGCAGGGTTTCTCTGTGGTTTTGGAGCCTGTCCTGGAACTAGCTCTTGTAGACCAGGCTGATCTCGAACTCCCAGAGATCCGCCTGCCTCTGCCTCCTGAGTGCTGGGATTAAAGGCGTGCGCCACCACCGCCCGGCGCATGTTTGCACTTTTTATGAAGGACTAGATTTATTCCTTTATGTGTTTGGGTTATATATTTAATTACTTAGTAATATAAATATGAGTATCTCAGATGTGTTATGATCCATTTAGGCCATAAAAAAAAATCTATAAATGTCCATCTGTTCTCATTCGAATTGTTGTAATTTGAAACTGTTCTGAAATACCTGACATCTAATGTATGTGTTAAAAATTACCTGACTAATTGGCTCATTAAATACATCTTAAGTTCAGCTTTGGGCTTCAAGTGGTCACTTGTGCATTTAATTGAGATTGAACATCAATTAATCACCAGCTGCCAAACTTACTTGCTTTTCAGTCTTCATTTTACTGGGTTTCTTTTGAACATCACCTTCTTTGTTTCTCATTAACCTTTGGTGGATGCTGCTGTCTAGCTTGTTTCTTAAGTCCTTCTCCAGCAAGTCCATCTCCCTATTGGTCCACACAGGGTCCACACACATTAGTTATCCCATGCCCTAGGCATCTGTCATTCTAAATCAGATATAATTACATTGAGACTCATGGACTTCAATTTTGTTCTTAGAGTACTAAGTCTGTGTGAATTTTGATAGTAAACATAACTCCAGCTATATTATATTTATAATTTTAATATAGGCAAGAAACCAGGATGAGATCATAATACTTTGTCTTAAATAGAAAGCAAATGTTTTTAGATCATATGACAGTGAGTGTAGATACTCAATATATCATTTTTACATATTATGAGTTTGAAATCAAAAGAGGTATAATATTTTGTGTTAAAGTTTGTTAATTTGTTAATAAAAAGTAGATACTGTGATTAAAGAGATAACTTAGTACTTAAGGTCATGCGCTACTATTACAAAGTACTCTAGTTTCCAGCACTCACATTGCAGAGCTCACAGCTGCATGTAATCCAGCTCCAAGGGATCTAACTTCCTCTTCTGGACATGTGACCACCTACACTTACTTACATACATACATGCCTACACATAATTAAAATTACAAAATAAATCTTTAAAAACAAGTTGTTAAATGTATTATAAATGTTTAAATAATTGTCCAGGTTTTCTTGAAACATTTAAACTTTTCATATGGTTTTAATTCAGTTGACTCTTGGTGTGGGGACAGAAAAGGAAAAATGGTATGGGAAGTACTTTTGTATATGTGTTGCTTTCATTGATTAATGAACAAAGAAGCTGCTTTTGGCCAATGGTTTAACAGAATATAGCCAGACTGGAAGAGATAAATAGAGAGAGAATAGACAGGGAGAAGCCATGTAGCCACCACTGGAGACAGACACCAATCTGGAGCCTGCCAAAACTTTGCTGATAGGCCATGACCTTGTGGTGATACACAGATTACTAGAAACAAGTTCATTTAAGATAGGAGTTAATACACTTAACCTATTGACCAAAAGGTACTGCAATTAATACAGATTTCTGTGGGATTATTTCAGGTCAGGGCTGCAGAAAATGAACTAGTCTCTCTGCCAACAAGTTGGTGCAAATGTGGTAAACTAAATCCACTTAAAAACCCAAGAAAGCTTGAAAAGTAATTCTAGACACACACACAAATAAAACAGAGTGTAAACAGCATCTTTCTCTGTTTGCTGGAAAGCCACAGCTTTTTTAAAACAGGATTTCTTGCTTTAGCCTTGGCAAGGAAGACTTCTCATAGCTTCTTTATGAGCCAACTTCCTGGTTCACCAACTCAAATGACTCTGACTCTTTCAGGGGGTCTGACTACAGAGCATTTGAATGGTTTTTGTGAGGAGCATGTTACAAACTACTTAATGGTGTGACATAGACCCACTGTATACCTGGAACTGGGGCAGTGTGCACAGCTCACAGAGGCAGTAATCGTGTCTCTACCCTATAGGACTGAGCAGAGCCAAAAGGCAAAGCAGCCTTAGTTCTAGACATACCTCTTAACAATGTAGAAAGCAGTTCTGTTCAGAAAAGTATTACAGATATACAATAAAGACACATTCAGATGAAAATGACTCTAAATGGGTCACAGTGTGTTTTTAAAAATCTATGTAGGCTTGATAGAGAGAGAGGAAAACTAAATTACACGGTTATAATATAAAAGAGAACAAACAGTCATAGATTAAAGGTTTAAAATAATAAAATTATTATTAAACTTGTAGAAAAAGTAAGAGTAAGAAAAATAAGCCAAGTAAAAATGGACTATACACAGAGCGTCTGGATTATATATACTATTGTGCTTTCTTTGAATTTTTGTTTGTAAAGAAGCTAAGTACAGAGAGACATTTTATAATATGTAAACTAAGCCAACATATACATTTTAAAGTTATCTTGATTTCAAAATTTGTTTTTAAGAATTTATTGCTTTGGGAAAAAAAAGTTCTGCTTTTGTTTCCACAGAAGATGAGAACCTGTGGATTCTTTCCATGCTAATATGGTTTTATGGACCAAGACAATCCTGAAAGGTCACTATGAATACCCAAAAAAATTACTTCACCTAACAAAAAGCCATGAAACAGTTTGGAGTGAACTATGCCCAAATTCCAAAATGTTGTTTATAAATGCTTGTTCACATTCAAATGGGGATACGCTATAGAGATTTGCATTGGTATGGATCTTGGTTTATTGACACAAATTTAGGTCAATTGTTACATGTGTATTTCTTCTCTTGGATAGGGTATTGTGTTTGTTCAGCTCATTTAAAAATGCAATGGGTAATTAAGAAACACAGGTTAATAGATAATCATCTATAATAGTCAAGTATATAGTCATGTTAGTTAGGTTTTCTAGATGTACAAAGATCTATTTCAGATGGATAGATATTCTTCAGATCTTTTAAAGACCTACAGAATATGACATTGAAAATGTTTTAGGAACTTGGGACTTTTCATGACAATGAGATACATTTGCTCCTGGCAGTACCAATCTACTTCAAAAGATGATGGGCATTAAAGAAGCTCCTTATGGAGATTGTTAGCCTTTTGGGCAAGAAACTGCTCTTGCCTGGACTGCCTGATGTTATGTTGTATAAACTGGACATGCAGGAACCACAGAAAAATGACTGAGACACTCCTTTGTGGTTCCTGCTTCATGAAAGAGTTTGCAGGACATAGAACAAAGTTACTGCCAAACTTCCAATATAGGTGGAAATGTCTTTGAAATTTACTGCTTCATGGAAAAGTCTGCCAGATACCATGGGTCAGTAGTCTGCAGATGGGTGTATCAATATTACAGAAGAATTTTGGTTGTCAATTCTAGATTTTTGGAAGCTGCTTACAATGCACTTTCTATTTATTTAGGTAATGTTATATCCTTCTGGAGTCTTTGATAGAGTTGAAGAATAGATAATTATAGTTTTCCTTATTTATAATAAAGGATAAAGAAGATATAACTATTATAACTGTAATTCTTGCTTGATAATTGTTTTATTTTATGTAATTTACTATCTTTTAAAGTATAAACTTTCCTTTTTATTTGAACAGAAAAGGGGAAATTATATAGGAAGTCCTTCTATATAAGTGTTGCTTTTATTGGTTAATGAATAAAGAAACATCTTTGGCCTGTGATAGAGCTAGGTGGGAAAACTAAACTGAATGCTGGGAGAAAGTAGGCAAAGCTAGTGAGAAGCCATGTAGCCATCTGTAGGAGACAAATGCACTGGAACTTTGCCAGTAAACCACAGTCATGTGGCGATACACAGATCAAAATGGACTAATTTAAGATATAAGAATCATCCAGAAACACACTTAAGTTTTTGGCCAAACAGTATTGCAAGTAATATAGTTTCTGTTTAATTATTTCAGTCATCTGAGCAGTCAGGAATGAATAAGTCTCTGCCAACAGACTCTGGTTAATATTTACATGGATTAGCTTTTCTATTAAAAATGTATTTTGATAATTTCATATGCAGTATTTTGACTGACTTCACACCATATTCTAACTTCTACTATATCCAACTTGCTTCCCCACCCAGCAAATCTGTGTCATTTCTTCTTTATTCTCGTCAAGTCAGATTTGTACACCTATATTCTTGGTTGTGCGTTTTTTTTTTTTTTTCATCTGAAGTGTGGTTGACTTACCGGAAGCTCCACTCTTGAAAACTGACTCTCCTTCTACCAGAAATTCTCAGCTGCCTGTGGGGTTTTGTACCCAGCTTCCTTCTCTGTGTTCAACTGATATGTTCTGTCCGGAATAAGCTCCTTCCTTGTTTGTACTTATCCCCTGATCTGGACTCTTCCCCTTTTCCACCCCAGCTGCAATGATAGCTGAGCTGTGGGGAGGGGATAAAATAAATATTGTATTTTGACAATAGTGTGACAACTACATGCACAGACTCAATAATTCTTTAAGAATAACTATTCTTTTTCTTAAATGCTTCTGTGCTTATAATACTTAAAATGCATAATAAAAAGAGAAAAGTTGATCATGTAATATTTTATACACAATCTAATCACTAATGATCAGATTATCATTTCACTGCCATTTCAAGTATCTTTAACATGTGCAAAATAGGTTCAGAAGACAGACCAAAGCTAAATGAGAGATTATAGACAGACAGACAGACAGAGAAATAGATATGAAATTTTCTTGATAAAAATTGAACTGAATGTGAAATTATAATTTAAGTCTAAATACTTTAAGAAGCATTTTGTCGGTTGAAAATTTTAAGCCTGTTCAAAAGATTTAAAATGTAATTAATTTTTCAATTGAGAGATTGAATTGCTGCAATTGCTTAGTTAACAGCATTAGCTGGTATTGGAAAGCTGCAGTAACTACAGCTAAAGGGACAAACATTACTATAGTGGTGGTCTTAATAATTACGAGAAAGAAAAAAACTTGCCTCTCAAAACAATCCAAGAGACTACTCATTTTAATAGCTGTCTTCATAGGCATTTTTCTTTGAGCTTTAACCTTAATAGTAAATCTTTCTCACCCTGTTTCCTTCAGAGGTTAATACAAGGCCATCCTTCCTAGACTTCTTTACTTCTGTGATGATGGATACTACAATGTGATAGGAATATTCCACTATGTTTTAACTTCTTCCTTCCACAGCCGTTATAGTAAGCCTGTGTTTGGATAATTTATCTATCCAGATACTGGTATTTCACACATGATGAATTGAGCATCTTCATACTTGAAGAAGTAAACTTCATAATCTGTATGTTTATGCTTCTGCAAGAAGAGCCTTGGCTGAGCCTCTGCAGTTTTATATAGTAAGCATGCTTTACATTATTGCTTTCATTAAGTTTTTTCATCTCACAAAAATTTCAAATGGAGGTAAGGTGTACAAATTCCTTTTAAGACATGAAGAAATTTAAAGAGCAGCTGTTTAATGATTTATAAGGCATATAAATAATATGATAATAAATAGAGAATAACCCTAACAGAACCAATCACCAAGTGCTATCATTTCTCATGCAGAGCACTCCCCATTCCCTCAAGAAACACCTTCATCAACATTAGTTATGAGAAGGGAAGCAGTAAGAAACATTGGGAAAGTACAGAGGTACGTTTCACACTGAATTTTAATACAGATGAGCTGTCATTAATACTATTACGAATGTATTCCAAGTCTAATAGATTATGATTAATTTAATTCAGAAAAGATATTTTACTCAATTTCTCTTAATTCACTGCAATCATTTACTTTGAGAAAGTGCATTAACTGAACCCAAAACAAAAGAATAAGTTGTTCCATAAAATTTGTAACATCTGCAACTAGGTGCAATTTATGCGTGCTTGTCTGTTTTACTCTTAAAGAAAACAAATATAATCCTGCTAGAAAAATGTGTAGGAAAATTGAGTATATTAAATTTGACTTACATTTTTGTGTAAGGCTATATTTTTCTTCATAAACTAAGACGTTAATTTTAGACTTAATTAGGCCAGAATTTGAACACATTCTATATTCATAAGTTACCGAATGGTAAACCTTTAGTACCAACTCCCAGTGGTTATTCATCTTTGTCACTCCTTGGTATAAAAATGGTCTAAAAAATGTTAATATAGGCCAATCATTTTAGTAGGCACACAACCTTCTTTCCTTGGTTTCTGTGCTCAACTTTCTCTCTATTTTGGTGTCTTTGTAGTCTGCTTGCCATTCAAAATCCATTAAACCTAAATTGCTATCTCCAGTATGGTGAGGGCATAATTGAAAGTAAGATCTATTAATTGGTGGGCTTCCTTTTTCTTTTGAGTTCGACTCTGTGATTTCTATGATTAATCAATACATATGACTAAAATTGATCTAAGGCTACTCAAATTTTTGCACCTTTGTCCCTGTCTTGAAATATCTTCTAACAGTCAAAACCCTCACTTGACTTTCCTAGTTTTAAAACAATAGTCTTGACACCATGATTTGGTTTAAGATTTATAATTTTTATAGAACTACAGAGCATTTGCTATGGTTATACTCTGTTTTATACCTAATATGAGTCAGTACATACCATGTTTGTCTTGGGCTGGGTTTCCTCACTCAGGATGATTTCCTTTTCTAGTACCACCCATTTGCCTTTAAATTCCCTGGTGTCCTTGCTTTTAACTGCTGATTAATACTCCATTGTGTAAATATATCACATTTTCCTTATCCATTCCTCAATTGAGGAAAATCTAGGAAGTGGAGGAAGGAGAAACTGTGGCTAGTATGTAAGATAGACAGACAGACAGACAGACAGACAGATGATAGATAGATAGATAGATAGATAGATAGATAGATAGATAGATAGATAGATGATAGATATTTTATTTAAAATAAAAAAAAAGAGTTGGTATGTTCATCGTATCTCTTCACAGCAATAGAAGCCCTAACTAAAATTACTTGGGAGCCAGATGCTTAGGTCAAAGCCTGTTAGCTCAGATAGGAAGACAAAGCACCCAGCTAACCTTCTTACTCAGCCAAAGTCCCTGAAGCTTCCTTCTCCCAAGTCAACTCAACAAAATCTTCCCCAACTTAATGTTCTCCCTTCTACTTCCTGTGTGTCTCTCTATTCATCCTCCTGACTCCCTCTTAATCTCTCTGTTTTTTTTTTTTTCTTAATTTTCCTATGGTCACTTTCTGTCACCTGGTTGTTTGTCCTGCCTCTTGTCCTATGGTTGACTAATTTAATCCTATTTATGACATTCAAGCAGAAAGCTCTTAGATTAAAGGTATCCGCTAGAGCTGAACCGCACCACAACTAGAAACAGGTTTTTCCTGTAAATAATAAAATCTCAGGGATCAGAGTGTGATCAAATATTCTGCAACAATCCTAATTCCCACTGAGGGTTGTTTGCATGTGCATATGTGGGTGCAAGTGTGTGCTCAAATGATAAAAGGTAAGCTAAGAAAATCTGTAAGAAAGAAGGAAAACACTTTAAGACATTATAATTTTTTAGGTATGGGGTGAAAAATAATAATGATATAATAATAATTCAGAGAGTATCATTTAAGCTACAGTACTCCTACTTAGCACAGAAAGATCTAAAATCTAAAAGGTAGTAGTTTAGTTAGATGAAAGTATTCAACGAGTAACCATGATCCCCGTGTCCTTAGAACAAAGAATGACAGCCTTTTCAAACAGAATATTTTTAAAGGACGTCAAAACACTGAATCTCTTCTCCTTCCATCACCTGACCCCCCAAATGCACAGCACTTCATGCCAAGGAGAGATAAAGTTTCCTTTTGGTGCTCTAAAGAAACCATACCTTCATTTCCCATCATGCATGAAATACTTTAAAAGCAAATAAAACAACAAAATAAATCATCCATGCTAACTTGAGATTTCTGCCTCTCCTTGAAACAGTTTTATGGAAGTGAAACCAGGTGGAACACTGTTTTCAAGGAGAAATGGGAAGGCTTCATGGGTATTCTTCAGAAACATATACACAGGCATGGACGTGATTGTCTCTTGGTTCTCTTCTCCTTGGAAACAAAAGAAAGTCACGATTGAAAAGTCTGGGTTATAGCAGGCCTTCCTGCGGCCATACTGGGCACCTGAGAGTGTCTTGGGAAGCTGAGAGACAGCAGTGCAAAGGTGGCCATCATTCAAGAACGACAGCACCTCTATGCATGACTTCATTAAATATCAGCTGTTGCTATTCTCCATGGGAAAAGAGGCTGCCTGAACTGACTTTGCATGTCGTTATAAACATGCACTCAGTTCTCAGAAGAACCTTAATAAATATTCAAGGAGAAGTTTTAAAATCATCCAGTATTGCAGTTAAATAAATACCTAAGAGTAAATATTTTGTATGCTCTTCAAAAATGTAGTGGGTACAAAAACAAATGGTAGATATATTTTTACACATTCAGTCGTTATCACTGCTATTCGCATATTTAGCTTGGTTTAAATCATATTTCTGGTGCTTTTGATGTCCTTCAACCAAAAAAAAAAAAATAAGCTGTCCTTCGATTGCTTTCTGGTTATTGTGGAAATGACTCACCTGTGGGACTTTTGCAGTCAACCATGGGATTGTTTCTAAGAAATCCCAGCCTGTAACATAGAACCAGACAGGACGGGTAAACGGGAAGAGCTGAGATTGAGTGTCTTGCAGCTCTTGTGGGCAGTGCCCTGGTGTGGGGAATGCTGAGATGTGAAAATGATTCTTCTTTCTGGAAGGCAACTGGCATGAAATTAGTGCTGTTCTTGGCACAGCTACTTGGTAAGGGTGGCACTTCCTCTGTCTTCTGACCGTCAGTCATGTCCTTTATAATGTGGGGGTGGTAATTGCATGGGCCAGGTAAATTTTAACAATTAACTTTTTAATCCCTTTTAAATGATAAGGGATTGTGCAAATAGTTGTTAGATAGTCATATTATAGTTATAATATATTAAGGATATGCAAGACAACAAGAATGCCACATTTCATACAACTTATTTTTTCTCCCCTGAGCATCTTGCTGGGTAATATTCTTCAACTGATATATGAAAAGGTAGAGCTATTCCTGTATCCACAAAATTGACAGTACCATCTCTACCTTCTTCCCTTGGCTTGTGTAAGCAAGCACGATATAGGTTTAGAGGATATAGGAAAACTCAGACTTTTGACAAGGAGAAGGATCCCATTGGGGAGTTTTGAATCTGAACTGACCTATTACCTTTAAGTGCGTAAATTTCTTCTTTATGGTTTACATTTAAAATATGAACTCTTACTGCTCCTTACATGATAAACAGACATGTATGAACACTAAACATAGTTTGCTAAAGGCAGCTGGCACCTACCATTTAATCACCTAGAAATATGACTTGACATTTGTGCTCTCTTTTGTACCGCTGACAACTTAAAATAGAATAATGACCCTCAGGTGCTGAGAGTGTATGAGATGCCGAGAAGGAGTACTTATAGTTTGTTTTAGAGAGGCTGTTCCAGGTCTAAAGAATAATTGAGGGTTGATGCCCCAGGCAGCTGCTGATGAAAATGTTTTAAGACACGAGTGCTGTGGAAAGAGCTAAGTTCTCTGAGTAAGACCAGGCGTGTTTTTCAGAAAAGTGTGCAGACGCATCAGTGGGGTATGCACTATGTCACCTTTGGGGCTACAGCCACTCCAGTCCTCAGAAGAGTTCCCCATAGACTGCCTGTTTCCTCACCATGTCAGAAAGCAGGGGAATTCATTTTGCCTTCTCTTTTCACCAATTTTCTAATTAGTATATCTTATGGCGATAGCGAGATCTTTGCATCGCATTTGATAGTCATAATAAAAGTCTTCCTGAAGCCAGGACACCACATTCTGACATGGATGGTGGGAGAACATTTGTTGCTTATTTGTCTTTTAACCTCATCTGTCTTTCATCCATGTGGGGAAATTTTAGTATCAGTTTCTCTTCCTCTTCCTGTAGTGTCTTCTCGGCATCGGTTCCTCTAATGTCTGCTGTTCCCTTTTTAAAACGGTTTGGTCATTCACCAGTAAACCACATCCTAGGAAGACTCTGGCCCCTGTGTGTCTGAAGCTTGAACCCTATTCTTGTCCTCTTCTCAGTTCCATCTGAGTTTCACTGCCTCAATCTGAAATGCTTTTGTTCGTTGTTTGTTTCTTATGGGGAGATTCACTACCATAACGTCAACAAGTGCTTTATAGGAAGCTTTGTGGAATAATGAAAGGTTGGTGGAAATTAACAGTTCTTTTGTGCTCTCTCTCTCTCTCTCTCTCTCTCTCTCTCTCTCTCTCTCTCTCTTTCTTTCTCACGATGGAATTGTCCAGACCCAAATTTTCTGGGCCATCTTTATGTTCCTTTATAGTTCTTTATTGTTCTTCTCTGCATGTGCCCTAACGTCTTTGTGACCATTGGGTAAGCCTTTGGGATTTTTACTAAGGCTTCCAGTCTCCACCGATAAAGGGGTTGGGAATGCAGATAGATAGAATCCAAGACCTTTGACAGAGCTTTCCCCATGTTGCTGTAACCTGCCCACCTGATGTCCCACCAAAGAATTTTAAATGTTGATTTATGACCTTCCTTGTTCTGTTTCTAGAAAAAAATGCCTTAAAATTGTTACCTTGTTGTAATTTGGAATTTGTGGTAGTCTGAATCTATTTTTGTGGGTTACTGGTATCACATGAGTACTAGTATAAACTACACTTCATCCCCTTAGAGGTGAGAATTGTTTTTTTGTGTTGATAAATATTATGTTGATAAATGTTACTATCTGTACTGATGAGGAACAGGAAAATTCAGAACTTTTATTAAACAAATTTTACTATAACATCTCCCAACTTGTAAAAGCTTATGACTACTTGGAAAGTTCTTAAATGGAAATACAACTACACAGTACTGAACATATCTATGAGGAGAAGTGGACTTCATGTTTCTACATCTCCTCTACCCCCGACACTCACCTTCCTCTTGAGTTCCAGATTTGTATCCCACTAATCCTATGACATTTATCACATGTCTAAGACCCACTGAGACCTGGCATGTTTAATATACTCTGAGCAGAGCCTCTACTTCTTTCCTAGTTTCCTGTCTCAGAAATGGCACCATTATGAGTTCAGTAATCATGCCTCACCATGACTTTCTGTTCATTACCACAATTTAATTTTTCAGATTTTTTCAAGTGTAGAAAAAAATATCCTTTTATCCTGTATTCAGGGCCGCTTAAAATCTTTAAATCAATTTCATTTTCTTCTGTGTATCAACCCAGATGAGAATAATTTCTGCTTCTATACTTTTTCACTCTTAAATGCACATCAGCATAGAAGAAATACTTGATGACAGTAATAAAAAAATCAACAGAAGCAAAATTAACTTATCCATAAAATCTTTCTGGAACTTTCATTGCAATTACAATAAATGCCATTTTCAAGGCACTAACTCTTGATAGCATTACTCCTTTAGCTTTGTTCCCTTGATAGCATTGGCCTTGAGTCATATTAGAATCCACTTGACCATTGGAGAAGTCAATTCTTGTCTATCTCAGAATGATGGCATTTGCTTCTCCCTAGAGGACCTGAATAGTTAGATTTTTTTTTTCTTTTTTCTTTTTTCATTCCATGTTTCAGCCCAAGTGTTGACTCGGACAAGCATTCCCTGAATGTTCTTTCCTCCACCCCCCACCCCCCCGCCATTTGTTCAGACATGGTCTTATTATGGGAGCCAGGTGTTGCATTTACTTTTCCTGTGGAGACATGAGCAAATAAAAGAATAGATCAAAGAGAAACAAATGAGTGTGTTGGGCTTGTCTACATAGCACAGCAAATGGATAGTTGCAGGACCAGGACTGAGCCGGCAAACAGCCTTATCGCTGCAAAACCCATTCCCTCCTGGATAACTGCCTTGTGGATGCTGTACCATGCAATCCCTTTAAAAATCAGCCTCTGCTTCCTGTATACTGGGATGTCTCCCAAGATCCCTTGCATCTGGGGAAGAGGATAATAGCTGGAATTTTAGGAGAGGCTTTCTTGATTGTTCCCAGGGGGTTCAATTGTTTCATTATCATCAACCCAGCTGTCATTCTATTGATCTGTTCTAGTTTCCATGGTTATGGAGATGGGGCCTTGGGAAGGAAAACTCCATCATATTATATATGGAATTTAAACAACAACAAAAGCAAACCAAAACAAAGCTACCATAAGGTCCTATGCTGTCCTGAAGTTTGCTATATATCTGTGACTGTCTTTGAACTTTTGATTTGCCTGCCCTTTTTAGTATTCTATAGTTGTAATATGATTTTACTCATTTTTTACAATGTCTGACACATAGTACTTTAAAAATATGCATATTTGAGGCAAGTCGTTTGAGTACCTATAAAAAGAAACAAAGTTCTCACGAGTATGTCAGTATTTTATGAAAATTCTGAAGTTCTAGATATATGAATCATCCTGACCTGGCTACACAGGACAGTACCAGCATTCTTCTGCCTTTTGAGCCAGCCCAATAACTTCTTTCAGCTTCTTCACAATTATAGTTCTGCCCTTGTCTTCCTGTTACCAGGGAAATCAAGGTTCTCTCTAATAGCTTCTTCGTCTCATGAATAAAACGGTTTGTAAGCTCAACGAGAATTTTATTAGCATCTGAGGGAAAAGCAGCAGAACTGACAAGCTTTGAGTCTCCACAGTCTCTCCTCCAGAACAGGGAGAGAGAGAGAAGCGGAAGAGGACAGGCATGGTTTTTGTAGTGAAGGTTATCAAGCAGCAGCATGGCAGGAGGTGGGGCTGGGGAGTAGAGCTTCAGAGGATGAGTAAGGAGGTCCAGAGTGTCAGGGACATCAGCCCAGGCTTTGGTCAGTATTCAAAGAAGGAAAATTAAGCTTCCCTGAGTCAGGACTCAGACAAGTAGGCTAGTCTGTGTGCAGGTTCCAAGGCGCCGCCTGCTGGAAGCTTCGTAGAGACTGCACCAAGAGAGGGCTTCTAGGAAGGAGAAGGCACATTATCTCACTGAGGAGATAGTGGCATCCTAGTATGTTTGCAAGTGACTTAGATTTTTAAGGGATGGGGGTGGAAAGACTCTGGGCCATGTAGAACTATTCTAAAAAGACACGTATGCCTCACAGCCCGGCTATCATATTATTCAAAAGTAGATCCCAAAGAAATGGGAATTTCCCTGGAATCTCACTGCTCCCCCAGATGACGCCCCAAACACATGACACCCCGTTCTAAGTTACTCTCTTTTGTATAAAATGGGCTTCTCAGTCTGTGTCGTGCCCCAGGAAACTTCATCTTCCCAGTAGCTGTTGATTTAATTGTGAGAAAGGTTAACTGGCTCCTGGGTGGACTCAGAAGCTGTACTATCTGCCAGGCACCATCCGTATATCAAAAGCTATTACGATGTATTAGGAATGACAAAGGAGCCAGTCTCTAAGTTTATTGGGGGAGACTTAAAACTCTGTGGGAGGGTATATGGAACATTAAAATCATATCAGAGAAAGCAAACCCAAGAACTTATTAGCCAGCCACACGAGACACTAAAGAGGATGGCAGAGTCCGATAGTATATATCATTTGATGCCTGGTGCATGTTTGAGGCAAGGATCAGATTTGGCTCTGCCCCAGCATTCATTCAGCCTACTACTCAACAGCCTGCCTATCTGCTTGTCTAACAGTCTGGACCCGAACATGACCCAGTTCCGGCTCTCCTGGACCTACCTGCCTCAGTCTTAATACCTTGAATTCTGCATCTCTGCTCTCAGACCTGATATCAACAATTTCCAGCAGCATTGTTCACTTGATGCCAATCTGACGTCTTCTCAGATCATGCCTGAAGCCTTGAGAGCCCTGCCACGGCCTCCTTAACTTGCATTCATGTGTGTGTGTGTGTGTGTGTGTTGTATTGTGTTGTACAATTGTGTGATATGAGTGCTGATATTAATAAATAAAATAGGAATAAAGGAGCCCATATTCACCTGAACCAAGCTACTATGATAGCTGGAATTTATGACGAATGGCAGTCATTAAACCTGCTGAACCTTCTGAATTTGTTGCTAAATTCTGACACTGTGGTAAGAAAGTGCGTGTTTGTCGGTCTGGAAAGTATCTGGACAGGTACACTGAGACAAGGGAGACTTATCTCAGGGGAGAGATGTCACATGATTCTGACAACTTGTCCAACTACCTCACAGGTGAGGGACTGCAGCCCAGGCAATGACAGGGCAGTGGCCGGTGAGGCCACACGTGCAGAGGGACTTCTCAGATCTTCATATCCTTCACCTTCTGTCTCAATTTCAGCCTCATTTTAGGAACCTCACAAAAGACAAATTAAGAGGTCACTGGATCTCTTTGTTCTCCTTCCAAGTTTTCTCATATTGAATAGATAAATCTGCCCTTTCTGCTATTAAATTGGCTCCTTAATTGGCTTACTGACGATAGATGGTCAAAGCTGGGAAAAGAATTCAGTATTTGTTGACAAGGGAATGCCTGTAGACTTGTGGTTGAGAAGTCCAGCAATGCAGAACTCACTTCTCTGCCATAGCTGCTTCCCGAGAATTCACAACAGAATTAACAGCAATCACTTAGCATGGTAGAGGTTCTCACCTTCAGGTATTAATGTAGGACTGCGATTCTATGAAGTGAGCTCTAGTATTCTGGAGAAATCTTGGGGAAATTTGCAAGTATACTTTCAAGCTACTCCTGTTCAGCACTTGCTGGTTCATGGTCGCTCAATTCATTGCCTTCTCCATAACCCTGAGCAGCAGATGCTGAGACAGGAGCTTGCAACTGTCCACCAGTCTCTAAGTGAGGCAGAGTTCATCTGCCGTCCTTGGTACCATGTTCACCTCCAATATCATATCTGACAGCTGTTCTAGAAATATTGAATATTTTAAACATGGGGGGGGGACTCACTCTTCTGGGCCATATTTTTAAAAAGTAAGAAGATTCCAAGCTTTCTTGGATTAAACATTGAAATAATCTTGCTCTAACAGACTGAAAATTTTTCCAAGAATCTGACTATCTTTCTATGTTATAAGTTCCTGGCCACCTCTCTTACAATCCAGGCCTAAATGAATGAGGTTTTTAGTGTGACACAAATTTAATGACTGTTTCCTACTTTCTTAAGACCAGTCTTTGTTTCTGAAAGCTGAATGTTGAATGTGTTTCAATACACCAGTCTTAGGAGAACCTTTTCCGTGTATTAATGTGACATGTCTCACCTGTCTCTTAGATGTGACTGCCACTGGGAATCCCACAACTATTTACATTTTGTTTTAATGAGAAAATAAACCAAGAGAGCAGCCAAGAGCGAGCGCACACACACACATACACACACACACACACACACACACACAATGATGCCTGAATCCAAGCCTAATGAACTGCCCCTTAGTTGCCATGCTTTGCAGTTCTACACAGGCAAAATATTCAGTATGGTTTTGGCTCCGGGTGGGGAGAAAATGGTGTAGAGGACAAATTAGTAAAAACAAACTTGTAATGAAATAGGCAATCTCAAGCAATGCCCCCTCACGACCTGGTGAAGCTCGTAAGTTTTTTTATACAGATGAAGGGGAATCAGTACTGTGAGGTCAAGAACTAAGAATGATGAGTCATTTGGCTCTTTGGGGTGAATACCTTCAAAATCTGTTCCTGTAGGCTGGGTGTGGTACCATACACCTTTAATCCCAGCACACAGGAGGTAGAGGCAGGTAAATCTCTGAGTTCAAGGCCAACCTTGTCTATGGAGGGCGTTCCGGAAGAGTCAGAACGCACAAAGAAACCCTGGTCTTGAAAAACAAAACAAAACGAAATCTATACATGGAACACTCTTCACAGAAACAAACAAGCAAATATATCCCACTTTGGTAAATTAACCACAGATAATGACCAAGAAAAGGACACTAGATTCTGTGCAGTCTAGAGACAGAGAGCCTGCCCTGTTTCTCATAGCTTTCCAGGAGCTCTGCGTCTTGGAATGAGCCAGGGTTCAGTCTCTCAGTCATGCAGTGAGCCAGGGTTTGAGAAGGACAGAAGCACCAGGAAAGCCTTCATAAGAGATACGCTGCTGGATGGAATTAATAGAAATGCCCCTCATAAGGAAATTAGTAGAGAAGGAATGATCTGTTATAGCAAACGTTCAAAGAGAACGTTTAAAAACCATAAAGAAAAATGGAGACTGAAGACTGCCATCTCACGGTACTGGCTTAGGAAAAGGGCTCAGTGGGATTGCAGAATGAAGAGAAAGCTAAGACCTTGCTAAGAATAACTAACTCTAACAACGAACTCATGCAAATTAGTTTTGCAATGTTTGAATTTGCTGTGTGATTCAAGGACAAAGTACTACACACATTAAAGTCTCTTAATGTATTTTTAGCTAGAGGCGAGAGCACTGAAAGATAACGTTTCATGACAGTGGTTCGGGAATATGAGAAAACGATTTGCACAGTGAGTGTGGTGGATCCTTTAAAGGATGCAGTCCTGGGAGAGCTTGTTGTAATTAAACGAAACGGCCACCAGGGGGAGGAAGGGAATAATTATCAAAGCCCGTTGTCCAGGCACCTCTCCAACTCAAGAACATTGGATTCCAGAGGAAATGGCTCAGTTTTTTATTTTATATTTTAAATGTTCTTCTTCGGCTGGTGGATCATGGTCACCCTGCAGTCACTATGGGATTTTTTTCCCCAAATTTATTTTCTCTCTTTTTCGGCAGGTTTCCAGTTCTGTAAATCCATCCTGCGGTTGAGCTGCAAAGTCACATTCAAGCAAGATCCAGCAGGGATGCATTTTCATACAGGGTTTCTAAAATATTGCACATTGATTTACAGGAGAGCCTCTCACCACCACGCTGACGGTAGCTCCCTGAGCACCATGGCTAGGAAAGGGGATAAAATTAGAAGAGGAGGAGACTCGCTTCTTAGGGAAGCTTTAGCGACTATTTAATGACTCAGAAAGAAACTGGAAAAGCAGGCGGGTCAGCACAATAGAATGTAATTAGCAAATGCAATTAGCATCAGTATGTAAATCCCTACCCCTTGACATTCTTTGTATTGCCTAGGCAACCCAGGCAGCCAGCTCCTTCCCCACTCTCTCCGCTTTTCAGCCACTGACTTCTCCCTCCTTGGAATCTGTTTTAACCAGGTTGCACCTGGATGAACTTGGGTGGGCGAGGAGAACCAGGGCATCTAAGGAAGTGTGCCGAGAATGCAAACCTGGGTAGCGTAGCTAGTACTTTTAAGTGTTGATGTTTCATGCACATATAGGGATAATAACCTTCATGCCTGTGTGGGGAAACCTTATGTCTTCTTGTGACCATCAGCTGACGTAAAATAGGTTTTCTCATTTGCACGCAGTACAACCGTTTGCAGGAATAGACACACACCCAAACCGAGCTCTCTGCTACGTGCTCTCAGTGCAGACATCTAAATCTTCATTAGAGGCAGCGCGTTATGAAGCAAGCAATATTCCAACGCGTTTTTATGTTCCCAGTATCCAGAAAAAAAGGAGGGAGTGCACACCCACGCACGTCATTTTCACCTCCCTTTCCCTGCTACAGTTTTCCTGTGTCCCCAGACTCCAAGCTCTTTTTCTAATTCATGACCTCTTCTGTAATTATTGATTCCCTCACCCCACCCCCCCACACACAGTTACATCCAAGTGAGAAGTGAGGATAAAAGACGACTCCTTTTTTAATTGTGTTTATTTTTAGTTGTGTATGGGTGTGTGAGTGAGGGACCAGGGAGGTCAGAGAGCTCAAATCTTGAGACACTGAAGTTACAGGCAGCGGTGAGCCTCGAAATGCTATCACTCCAGATCTTTTACTGTTTTGTAATAGTTTTTATATTATTAATCAGAAGCTTAATACTGTCTCACAGTGCCTGTCTAAGATGCTAGTGGATTTTTTCTTCATTTTTGATATAAAGGCTGGAGTGATGGCTCACTTGATAAAAGTGTTTGATACACCGACAGACATGAAGATCTGACTTCAATACCCAGCTCAGCAAATACAGGGAAAGTGTTAATACCAAAGTAGTAAGGAAAAAGACCACTGACCCAATAAATCATCTTGGTCAAATTAATTATAGCAATTATTTTTTTATTCGTGTGCACAGGGTGCCTCCTTGGAAGGTGTGGTTTGAAGGGTCAGCATTGGGCAAGAGAAAGACTGTTTTTATAGCTCAGGGGTAGGTAAGGAGTTTCCAAATGGGGATTTGGTGGGAAATAGGTGGAGTTATAGAAGCAGAACATAAACATAACAAGTTAGTCATAATGACTTTCTTAAACAAAGACATGAAGGAAAGGGGGTCATAACAAGTAAGCTATTGGTGGTCATAATAATCTTTAGAAACAAAGACATGGCTGCCATGCCTTGGAACAGGCAGTATAGAATGATTCGTACTTAAGTTTACAGGTATAGCACGACCCAATCCTTGAGATACAGAAGTTTTATCATAGAAAGAAATGAAATTAGTTTATCTTTACTATAAGATTCTTTTCAAGTGCAAGATGAAGGAAGACCAGTTCATCAAAAGGAAAACAAAATAAAATAAAAAAGGCAGGCCACGGAGTTCCCTGAGTATAATCCCAGACATGGAAACAGGGATCTCTGGAGCTGACCATCTAGTCTAGGTGGATCAGCAAGCTCTAAGGTCAGTGAGAGCCACTGCCTGAAAGATGATAGAGGAAGACATTTAACACCTATCTCTGTTCTTGTTCACAGGCAGGAGGGTGGATGTGCATGCACACACACAACTACACACACACAGTCACAAGCAGATATGAAAATAGCTAGACACAGGCATGATTCACATATGAAATTTGGGGGAGATAAAATCATTGCTGTCCTGCTTGCACTTTTGTAGTTATTTGCATTTCCACCCTTAGTGATAGCTATAGGTTTCCTGTGGAAGGTCCTAGGTGCAGCCATACTGTAACTTAGAGCATGTTGCAGGATCCTTCACAAACTGTGGTGTGTTGTGTCATCACAAAAAAACTAGGTCTCATAAACACAGATTATAAGACCATAGATCAATCTTTTCAACTTTTTCAGATAAATAGGACTTTTTCTTTGGCAAATAAATCAATATCAAACACTGCCCACTTCATCGTATAATGACCTTTGAAGGTGGTTAAGCCTCATCATCCTCACTGCAGACTCTATAAGGTAAAGAGATAGTTTTATGGAGTTCCACCAGCGTCACTGACACCAGAAATCCTTCCACTAAACCCGGGAATATGAGTCTTTTCCCGAGCTATATTCATATTGTAAAGCACCGGCGGGGGGGGGGGGGGGGAGGAAAATTCAAATTTGAGTTTGTGCATCTTATTCAGGTAAAGAACTTGGTTTTCCATCTCAGCTGATCAGTGTGGAACCTAACCAAGCACAGACAGAGTATGAAAGAAGGGAATTTGACCTGAGAAGCAGACAACTTCTCAACACAACCCTCCATGAGACCGCATCTCATCTCTGTGATAGACAGCTGCAGCACAGTTTAAGGAAAAGAAAAGCAACTTAGACTAGTGGTTATAAAGATTTCAGTCCCTTGTCCCTAGAGTCTATTACCTACTCATACTAACAGAGAAATTTTCTTCTCAAAAGAACCCTTTGAAATATTTTTATTGTATTCTTTTTAGACAGGGTCAGAGAAATAGATACAATCAGTCAAGTATTATTCATCAGAATAAATCTTCATGTTATCCTTCAGCCTCTTGCTCTTGAGATGCTAAGTCTTCCCCTTCAGAGCACACTGGAGTCAGGGAGAGGAGAAGCAGAGGACAGGATATATCTTTCCTGGGCAGACTCTTTAGTGACTGACTTCCTCTAACTAGGCCCCATCTCCTTGTCCTCATTTCCCCATACCAGAATCATATTAAAATCTAGGAAGAGATAAATCCACCCATTAGGTGAGAGCTCTCAGGTTTCAGTCATTTCTTAAATGCTAAAAACAAAGCCACAGTGTTGTAGGAGATGCTTGTTCATTTCCTGGCAGCCCAGAATGCTGAAATAATCACACAGAAACTATATTATTTAAATCACTGGTTGGCCCATTAACTGTAGCTTCTTACTGGCTAACTTTTACATCTTAATTTAACCCATCTCCATTAATCTGTACATCACTACAAGGCCGGCCTACCAGCAAAGTTTCAGCCTGTCTGTCTCCCACAGTGGCTCCATAGCTTCTCCTTGACTCTGCCTTCTTCCTCCCAGCATTCACTTTAGTTTTCCCCACCTAGCTAAGTTCTACCCTGCTATAGCTCCAAAGAAGTTTCTTTATTCATTAATGATAATCAGAGAACACAAAAGGGAATCCCACATCACCACAGGATTGTCCCCTTCCTTTCTCCCTTTCTTCCTTCCTTTTTTCCTTCTTCCCTCTCTCCCTTCTTCCCTTCCCCTCTTACTATCCCCCCAGCACACACACACATACACATGCACAAAAAGGCATTTATTTGGGTAGAATTGTAAGGAAGTATTAACCTACCTAAGAGCAGAATATTACTAGCAAATAGAGTGAAATGAGTATGGAACTATGGGATTATTTTTTAAAAAGTGAAAATGATGTTACTTACACCTAAAAGAATGCTTACTCAAAAATCTCAAAAATTTAGAAAATGCTATTTGTTAGTCTAAAGCCCTAGGAGATAAGTCATTCAGGGTGAGAAGCAATCAGGGGAGTGATTAGAGAGGCAACATGGAATGGCACCTTCCTCACCCTTCATTAATGCCCAGATTTAAGTTTCATAGCAAAGAAAACAATAACACTTTTTCACCTGATGTTTATATAATCAAAGGGTTTTCAGAATGAAGACCTACAGACCCAGGTTAAATAGAGTCTCTTTGCATAGTAACAAATTGTGGACAACCATACAGAAATGCTAGTGCACAAGAAAAAAGATAAGATTGAACATTACTGACTAAAAGAAAAAAACTCAGGAAGTCCTATCTTCTTAAACTCCTCTCAAGGTTTCTATTTGACTGGGCTTTTTCTAGAATGATCTATTGTCAAATGGGATAGGTTTGAAAGTTCTTTATGGGTAGATTTTACCCAGAATGGTGGAGATAGGGTATAGGGTGATATTCCTAGGCCTTATGCAGGGCTTCAAGGGATATCACTAGCTACTATGCTTACTGTGGGGTAAGAGAATTCTAATTTCTATAACCATCTTAGAGAAGAAAGAGAGTCAGGAGACAGACCATTCCAATGTCCTTCACAAAACTCGGCATGCCAAAGTGTCTATCTTTGGAGTTATCACTTTCTGAGCCCTTGATAATTAAAGTCAGAGTTCCTCATTGCTACACTCATCTGCCAACTTCACATTGTTGGCTTCATTCCTTGGCTTTGTTGCCTGTGAACACAGCTTGATCTTGTGTTTCCAAGAATCACAACTTTAAGTTACAACATGCAGTGTCCCAGATTAAGGGCAGATGGCAGTGTAGGAAGAGTATATCAGCCTTCTTTTGTAAAGTCAGGGCTCTTCCTGGATGCCATGTCATCTAACTTGGTGCTCACCTTCCCGAATTACTGGTCAGGAGAATGTCACTACCTCAAGTGTGATATAATAACCAAGACCTATCTCTGGTTTATCTTGAAGGAATACACACCTATATGACAGAATAGTTTCTGTCAGCAAGGAAGAAGTAATAAATCTCAGTATTATTATTTGGACAGGGATATATTTAGGCAGTGAGCATGCTCCAGAGACAACCGAAGAAATTAATTGGAAACTAGCTCCTCTATCCTTACTCTTGCCTTTTACTTATGGACAATGAGTGATGTCTTGCTAGACTTATTTCATTTTCCTATGGGCCTTCTAAGAGAGAATGTGGTAATTAGGAAACCATGGTGCTAAGAGGTATGGGGGACAACTGGAAATTGCAATGCCATTGCAGCTGTATTTAAACTCACAAGGGAGGAAGGTCCTGGAACCAGGAGATAGGGCCCCAATATTTCCCATGGATTGTTATTCTCTAATGATGAAATTTTTCCCTGCAAAATGGGCAAAAGGGGTTGCCTTCTGCCCCTGATGGTGGAATTAAATGTTTTTTTTTTTTGTTTTTTTTTTTTTTGTTTTCCCCCGTGGGCAGGTCATGTCATCTTTCTAGTTCACACTGTCTTTCCATTGTAAAGGTAAATGGAATCTTCCCAGTTATCTGAGCTTGACTTGAGAAGCAAGAAGAAGTAGGCAACTCATTCTAACATACTGAAGTTAAAGTATAAAAATACCACACACACACACATACACACACACACACAGACAAAATGCCAAAATTGCTTTCAAAAAAGTATAAGAGCCAGCAAGATGACTAAATAGATAGTGTTGATTACATAAACATGTCGACCTGATTTTGATCTTTACAACCAACATAGGAGAAGAAAGAACAGGTGGTAGCAAGGTGCCCTCTGACCTTGTGCTGCAGCAACATGTCCACATACACGCACACACACAGAGAGAGAGAAAGAGAGAGAGAGAGAGAAACACAATAATAATACATAAAATGAAAGAACAATTTTATCTTAGAAATGGTTACAGAAGCATTTTAAAGCATTACAAGTCATAAATTGTACAAATGTATAATAGTCCTGTTACTGAATGTCTAAAAGTATTTGTTTACAAATACAATAGTAAGGATGATGCATTTTTGAAAATCTGAAAAAATTGTGATGTTTGCTTTTCTTGGGAAACGATTATCCTGTTGTTTTATGTAACCAAATTACAAACTATTCTTTTGAAAAGACATAAAGTTAATTAAAACCAAAGTCATAAACCCCCATGCTTCAAGAATTAGAAAATACCACAGCCAGTGAGAACCATGACAAGATCCAACTCCATAACATCATCAGTGCATGCAGTGACATTCATTTCACAAATCGCTTACAGAGGGAAAGCTGCTGTGGCCAGGAGCAGTCTGCAGTGAGTCATTTTAAATACAAGACATTTTTATTCCTCTGTTGAAAATAGCCAATTTTAAATTGACTGAGATGATCTGAGATGTTGCCTTGATCACTCTCTAGGCTGGTTCTGTCAATTCTTTTGGCAAATTTCTCTCTCTCTCTCTCTCTCTCTCTCCTCTCTCTATATAATTATAATTATATATATATTATATTATACATATATATATGTATATATATATATATATACTAGGAATACATCATTGTAGGCACACATTTATGCATTGGAGATAGAGCTGTAAATAAGACCTTAGGTTTCAGAAAAATATCTACTCCTATTCATTTTTTACATATTAAATGGAATAATTTAGAAAGAAGTAGAATGTTTAGTGTGTTAAAGACAATCATGAAGTAAGCATTAAGCTTCCTGTGTTCAGATCCAGTAAGTCTTCTGCCTTTCTCCTTTCACTGTCCGTAGACTCTCCCAGCTCTGATGAATTGTGTGGAATTTTAGACATCCTTTCATAAAGGAAAGACATTTTCAATGGCATCAAGGATTCTTCCTTTTTATCTCAATGACTCCAGGGATCACAGTTTGAGGTAAGCAAGAACTCAGACACATTCTTGGGAATAGTTCAGCTGAGGACTTCTTCTTAAATAGACCCAACAATGGTGGCTCTCAAAGTAATGATAATCCCCTAGAAAAGAAGCTGTCCTAATATTGTAATTATGTCCTAGTATGATAAAGTTGAAGGCACTAGGTTTACTTTAAAAATTCACAGCTACACTTACTGTGAAAGTACAACTTAGTATACCTACATCAACACACTATTTTTAACTAACTTGTAAATTATCACCACAGCAATACATGCCTTATGTAGTAGGATCAGGCAATGCAGCAGATGTCTCAAAATGCAGGGATTCTTTTAGATATTGTAAACTTGGTTATTAGCAAATTAACACACTCAAAACAGAGCAGTAACAACAAATATAAAAATATTTTACCTTTGCCTTTCTAAGAAAATATTATCAAGATTTTTCATCTTAAAAAGATAAATCTCATACATGAGCTTCTCTTTACAGTAGCAAGTCACAATTTGTAAATTCAGCTATGGAGACAACAGCATCCTGCCCTAGTCCTGATTAACTCCCCAGGCTCTGTGAAGCCAATGACATCATAAAATCAGATGCCTACTGAAACTGTAGGATGTCAGCAGAGAATGGAACTTGAACAGAACTAAGTGAACATCTGGTTCTGTAGATAAGTCAAGTGGGATTCTACCTATCCACAATCTATTTAAAGACTCTAAGGGCCAGAGAATAAATAATCACCACAGTCTGTGAGACAAGAGACAGAGGCTATATAACAAGTGTGTGTCTCTATTCTCAAGCACAATATGCTGTTTTTCAACATAACGTTTGCCTCACAGGGTCTTCCATAACATCCCATTTCTCACGCCTTACTAAGAAATGTGTTTTACTTTAAAACTCATTTTAAATATCTGTGAAGTGTCATTTTACACTTACCCATTTAGCATTTTTTATTAGTGATGAAACACAGAGACAAAACGATAAAAACGGATGCCCAAAATGCATGCATATATTAAAATAAAGTGTATTAGAGCATATCAACTAGAATTTCTCATTAGGAAATAATTTACTACCTAGTCATTTGGTTCACAATTATAATATGATTCTTCAGAGTCTCTTGTCTTCTTCATGAAGTAATAGGCATCATCTTTATGGACCTGTAAACCACACTGCAGCAGCAAATATGCTCTTTAAGATAATGTGTATGTAATATTTAGAAACTGAATGAAGCAATAAAGAAAATATAAAACTATCATAAATCACTTCTTTATGTTTTATTACCTTGAATAAATCAAATGGCAACTGTTTTGTGTGCAAATCAGATGTGTTGGTAGCTACTGAACTGATACTGGATACACATCCACAAGGAGCCTTTCAAAATTGCCCCTCCTCCTATGCAACAGCAATTGCAGACTCGAAGGAAATTATTTAATGGCTACTGCTTTTGATATGCCACTTGTTTCAGACAGCTCCACGCCAATTTTGAGGAAGCAAAAGAACAAAATTAGAACTGAGCCGTTATGCCACTGAGAATATACTAAGCAGGAACCCAACAAGCAAGGGTGAAATCCCAGAGACATGAGCTATTCGGAACAGAATTCAGTTTTTCGGCAGCACAGTGTAACCCAGTGCAATATTTCAAAGACTCAACATGGACCAAAAAAGTGACATGGACATATTTCAATTTTATTTTTCTAAATAATTATTTAACATTGTTAATTTCCTCAGTCAAAAAGAAAAAAAAAACCTAGTAGATGATGGCACGCCAAAGTGGATGAGCAAAAATAAAAATCCATGAGAGTAGATGCTAAAGCAGGCTGCCTCGGGACCAATGCAGCAGCATCTCAAGTGGCTAGCATTTGCTGGGGTCACAGAAGAGCACTTCCTCAGTACTTACTCCCCAGCAAAGAGGAAGCACTCTACAGGTTCATGCTTCAGTTAGGGCAAACGCTAAGGAGTCATGACAGTACATCCCAATACTCAGCTAGGTCTACTCATTTGCTCTCTCTGCTTATCCCGTTCCTCAAACACTGTCTGTCTGTTTCTCTCTGTTTCTCCCTCCCTCTTTCTTTCTATCTCTCTTTCTTTCTCTCCCTCTTTTTACTCTCCTTTCTCTGTCTCCTAATTCCTCTCTGAAGAGCTTTAGCAGACACATCAACTCTCGCTAAAGTGTCTATCTCCTCGAGTGCCTGACCTTGACATCAGCATCCATCTTAATTAATTATATTTCAAGACTGCATGCATCATAACAGGAAATTGGAAATGCTATGCATTTTTTCATTACTTTATCATCATTTTATTAAAACATTGCCCATTTGTCTCAAATTTCCTCCAAACTTTCCCTTTATTTCCAACTACATTGTTGATCAAATTCGGATCACATCAGGAGTACAGGAAACTGAGAATTTTTTCCTAGATGATAAAAATCATGATTTAATAAGGACAACGAAATTTGAAAGGTCACTGAATCCAATTCTAGTTCTAGTTTCAAAAGCCAACAGACTATGAAAATTCTATTCCGTCCTCCAAATTAGCATTAGTCATCCCAATTCTTGACATCGCTGCCTGACAGAACACCCAGATTTATATTCCCAGACCTTGAGCCACTAGAAGATTAAATTTAGAAGAAATAAATTAAGATTTATTTCAGGAACATTACCTAATATTAATTACATACAAATGGTATGTTTTTCTCTGCTGCATATGAGCATGAATAAAACAAATAGTTTAACTAGGTATTGGTTAGATGGCGGCTGAGTTGAACTGATGGGTCCAAACTTGAATAAGTCACATGCTCTGTGGCAGAGTGGTCAGGGCTGCTCATCTGGGCCCTGTGGGACTCCACTTCTTTCCCTAGCAGGGTTCAGGCTTGCATCACAGAATCACCTTAGCCCAGAGGCTCAAGCTTACCCATACATTGCTAACTAAACACAAAATTAGAGTTTTACCTTTGCCCATACCATGAACAAGAGTTGTCACAGGTCACCAAAATTTAAAAGGAGATCTAAGGAACTTCCCCTCTTCAAAAGAACATCAAGGCATTCACGACCATAATTTGAACAGGAATATGATATATTCAGAAAACATTTTAAATTTTATTTTGGCAACTTACATTAACCTTGGTTTTGAAGATAAGCCGGATTGTTGAATAAGATTGTTTTAAGACAAGCTAGTTTTCTTCTGTTTAGTATTATTTATGCACAGATATTTTAATTATGTCTTAGAATCATGTTATAGATTAAGGCAAACATTAAAACAAAGTAATATATCTAAATGATTAAACTATTAGGCTCTATTAAAAAATCTCTAATTTATTAATAAAATCATCAATGTTATGTTGAACATTCTAAAAACCAGGAATTGAGAGTTACTGGTTTGTAAGCAAGTCATTTAGTTAAATAATCTTTTTATAAACTATGCAATTGAAACTACATTACAACTGAAGAATTTTAAGTTGAAATTCACTATTTCTTTAGGTAACTATTGTTGTTCGTGGGTACAGCTTCCGCATCATATATGTAAGTTATTATCTTATGTCAGACATCCTGATACTCCAATTCTTTCAGCCTCTCTTCTCTTCTATGATGGTCTCTGAGCAATCACGTTGACATGCAAACATGGATGAGGAAATCTCACAGAACACCAACCCTAGAGGAGAACTTTAGTCAATTAAAGGCTGCAGTGAAAGGGAGACCCAGTCCTCTCTAAGAACAAGCTCTGTCATAGATAATCCAATCCCAATTGCTCAGCCTTAAATACAGAAATGGGCTAAGGACATAGAATACAAAAAGGGAAAGAGAAATAAATGCCAGTGTTCCTTATTGTCTCTGTTTTTGGAAGAAGATTGCAAGAGTAATGTTTCATAGCTAGGAGTCTTAACTGGGGTCATCCCTGTAGATCCTTGGGAGTTCCCCCTGTGTCCAGTTTGTACTTGACCCTGAAATGCCCTTCCCATTCTAGTTGTTCTTTTCAATACTCTCCCCCTCCATCTATTTTAGCTACAAATATTCTCCATCCCTCTGGCCACGCTGAACCTCGTTTTCTCCACTCACCTGCTCCCAAAGTGGCTTATAAAATAACTACTCAGAGGCTTAATATTAATTACACACTCTTTGGCCTATTAGTTCAGGCTTCTTGTTAACTAACTCTTACATCTTAAAGTATCCCATTTTTATTATTTTACGTTTTATTACAAGACTTGCTGTTTGTCATCTTACATTTTGCTTCTTGGGTAGCTACATGTTGTCTGCCTGACTCCACCTTCTTTCTCCTGCATTCAGTTTAGTTTTCATGCCTACCTATATTCTGCTCTGCCATAGGCTCAAAGCAGCATCTTTATTAACCAATGGTAATAAAAATATTCACAACATACAAAGGGGAATCCTTCATACAGAGGGGAATACCTCATCAATCTGTCCCCCAACCCAATCCCTCAATTTTCCACCCCCATCCCAACCCCCAGTTCTACCAGGAGATATGTTGTATTACCTTTACCAAAGAGATTTATGTACCTTCTCTTTGGGTCCTAAGTAGCCTGAACTTGCCATCTCCTGTGATCAGATTGGTGACTATGCCAATTGTTATCAGAGAGTCCTCATCCAGTAACTGATGGAAACAAATGCAGAGACCCATAGGCAAACTTTAGGACAAACACTGGGAATCCTGCTGAAGAGACAGAGAAAGGAATGTAGGAGCCAGAAGTGTCAAGAACATCATAAGAAAGTATACAGAAACAACCTAACTAACATGGCTTAGTTAGGAACTCACAGCCTTAAACAACAGCCATGGAGCCTATATGGGACTGACATAGGCCCTCTACATATCTGTGACAGTTGTATAGCTTGGTCTACTTGTGGGACACTAACAATGGGCACAGGGACTGTCCCTCATGCCTTAGTTCGCTCCTGAGAACCAACCTACTCCTTATACTGGATTGTCTTGCTTATCCTTAATTCAAGTGGAGGTGCTTAGTGTTACTGTAACTTGATATGCCATGCTTCATTGACAACCATAGGAAGCCTGACTCCTTTCTGAACAGAAGCAGGGGGGAATCAAGGGAGAAAGGAATGAGGAAATAGGAAGAAGGAGGCAAGAAAAATTAAAACTGCAGTCAGGATGTACAATAAATAAATAAACACATGAAATTTTTATTGCATCTATTGGTTTATTTATTTATTTTCATATTCCATGGTGCACATGTGAAGGTCAGAAGAAACTAGCAGTATTCAAAGCTGAGACATTAAAAACTCAGCAGTGTGTATGTATGTATATGTGTGTAGTGGTGTGTGGGAGTGTACTGTAAAAGTAATAATTATAAAAGAAGAGGTCATGCTTTAAAAAGAGAAATTGGGTGGGGGAACACAGTAAGCATCTAGGTGAAGTGGGATTCCCCTCTGTATGCTGTGAAAACCATTGGTTAGTAAAGGAACTGGCTTGACCTATAGCAAGGTAGAAATTAGGCAGGGAGAGCAAGGCTAAATGCTGGGAGAAGGAAGGAGGAGGCACAAGAAGCCATAGAGCTGCTGCTGGAGACAGATGTGCTGAGACTTTACTGGTAGGCCACAACCTTGTGGTGATGCGCAGATTAATGGAGATGGGTTAAATTAAAATGTAAGGGTTAGCCAATAAGAAGATAGAACTAATGGGCCAAGCAATGATTTAAATAATAGAGTTTCTGTGTGATTATTTTGGGACTGAGCAGTTGGGAACTAACAAGCAGTCTCTCCCCAACTCCCCTCAACATGGGGGCAAGGAGGGAGAGTTAAAAAGATGTGAGCTACACAGTCTGCTACCAGGAAAGAGTGTGCTAACCTTGACCAGTCGCAGCAAATGAAGTATTTATTCAGAATATTCCAGTAAGAACCCTTAAAGATTCATACACATGCCTTTAAAAATATCCTTTATGAATGTTACCTTGAACAAGGATTTAAAAAGCCTGGGCTGTCAAAATAATTGGAAAGTCTTTGATATTTTTCTTAAAAACTGACCTTTCTCTCTTCAGAGCAGAAGAAGACAGTAGAAAATGCAGTGAGGATGCAGTAGAGTGAGGCCAAGTGTTCCTTTCTCTAGAAGCCTTTGAGCCATTTGTCTGTCTTGGGTTCAAAAAGGGGGATAGTTTGAATGGTGTTTGAGGGTGGGGTTCTAATTTTTGGAAGGAAGTTGCATCGAAGACACTGAATTAGTCATGACCAAAACAAAGTTGAAGTGTCTTACAGGCAATGAGATTTGCATGATGTGCAACTGTGCAACACGGGGGTGGGAAGGTTGAAGAGCTGATTCAGGTACAGGCACTTTCTGAACACATGCCTTCGTAGCCCACGCAACGAAACAGCTAATTTCTAAGATGTGGGACAGAAACACTGAGGTTTAAGATCAGAGCTTCCCTGTTATAATCAAGTTTTCTATATATTAAACCCCAGTCTTTATTTTTGGTAGAAACCAACATAATGTTGAAACAATCTCTCGTGTATTTTTCTGCCAGTAATTGTGTCTTTTAAATGTAGACTTAAAAGAACTGACTTTAGCAGCCACCCATCAATTCCCTTCCTGACCTAGGGGAGCACAGCAGGACTTTCTCAGTAGGCTTTTTTTCCCTTATTCTCTTTTCAATTTACTCTTTCAATTTCTAGGTCCCTGACTTGCCACATTCTGTACTTGCGTCACTGTTTTTATTTTGTCATTTTCATCCATTTTTCCTTCTTTCCTTTTGTTTCTTTATAATAGTGAAGTAACAGAACCAAGATAAGTAAGACGGTAAGTTTCTTGTAAGAACTTATTGCTTATATATAGGCTTATTTATAAGAAGCAGATTTAATGAGAAAGAAAAAAATCTATTTTTAGTTATTAAATGTCTAAAGAACATTTAATCTTTTAAATTGTCTCTGATGCTTTAGATAATTGAAACAAAAATATTGCTACAGCTGTTACATAAAATTGTATTTTAAAACAAAGTGTTTTGATATATATTGCTAGCAAATTGTTAATAACTAGTATTTCTCAATTTCCTACTTTATATGTTGCTCCTAAACGTATTGCGAAAAGAAAAAGTCCACAGAAAATGTGCAGCATTTGAATTGCCTGTGTCAAATTTAAGGATGGGCATCTCCATTTCAGTTAAACATCATAGCAAAATACTTAAGTATGTCAAAACTACTTTGAGCCTACAAGAATGTGTTATCACAAGTTATTAAAGACCTTATCCTGTATCTTTCATAAAAGAAAAAAAGGCTTAATCTCAATTCACAGGGTATCAAATTTGGTTGTCCTCTGACACAGTCTAGAACACTTAGCTTCCGACAAAGCTCGGCTAAGCAAAATGCTGCACCTAATGCAGGAGCTGAACCAGTGAGCTGTTCTGGCAACTGTTGACCCTGTCCAGTGAATTCACCCTTACTGGACATTTTCCTCTTGACTCCAGATAGCACAGATGGTAGCATTCCAAGTGGTTAAAGAAAAAATAAAGGGAAAAAATTGATTTTATTTTGTATCTGCTACACTGGAATTTCAAAACCAAGTTGTTTTGTGAAGGCCTACTTATCTCTATTTGCCCCCTTGCCTCTCTTGTTTTGATTCTTTTATGTATTCATTTATTTAAATTCATTTTATGTGCATTGATGTGAAGGTGTCAGGTGCCCTGGAGCTGGAGTTACAAACAGTTGTTAGCTGCCATGTGGGTGTTGGGAATTGAATCCAGGTCCTCTGGAAGAACAGAGAGTGCTCTTAACCTCTGAGCCATCTCTCCAGCCCTTGTTTGATTCTTAATACATTAAACAATGATGCCTTTGGGCATCCCAGTGTCAGACAGCGTAGCTTGAGACTTGAGGTTTGCTTTTAGGAGGAATAGGAGAACCAGTATGAAGATTGCAAAGCAGAAACCTAAGCTTTATTCGTTTTCATAGCAGTAGAGTGGTTTGTTTTATTTTTGCCATAATAAATGCTTACAACAACGTGGAAGTAGCATTATTTTCATCTGCTTTCTATAATATTTTCTGAATTAGATGAGGTGTCTTATTTGGAATGGTGAAGAGACACCACGAGCATGGTAACTCTTACAGAGAAGACATTGAATTGGGGTGCCTCGCTTACAGTTTCAGATATTCAGCCCACTATCACCATGGTGGAGAGCCTGGCATGCAGCATGCAGGCAAACATATGCTGGCTATATCTTACAGGCAACTGGAAGGTGACTCAAACACTGGGCAGTATCCTGAGCATAGGAACTCTCAAAGCCCGCCCCCACAGTGACATACTTCCTCCAACAAGGCCACACCTCCAATAGTGCCAGTTCCATTGGGGGCCATTTGCTTTCAAACCACCACTCTGGAGAAGCTAAATTTATTTAATAAGAGGCACAAAATATAAAAGACTGGGAAAAAAAAAACAAACAAACATATATTTGTTTCTAGGCATGTCTAAGGTAGTACATTCCCAACTGTGTCTGGCCTTTACAGAAATAATTTAGAAGGAGCTCAAACAGAAAGTTCTGTAACCCTATCTGCACTGGAGCAAACCTTCCCTGTGATTCAGATGTGTGTTAAAATGTGAAACAGTTTCCAGATTGGAGATACATGTGGGTATAGAAGTTCCTTTTACTCTCTTCAGTGCCTCCCAAGCTCTGCAATCTGCAACATGCTCACGAAAGAGAAAGAATAGCTTGTGAGGAACATGAGGATGGCCAGAGATAGTTACCACATTTCTCATATGACTTTGGAGGTGGTGTCTACATTATAGCCACAGCTAACTGGAGTAGCTCAAAATGTACCACAAATGAACAATAATGTCCAGGTACCACAATCAAAGGCCGAAGAAAGCTGTTATGGGAATTTTGTCTGTGTTATGGTCTGATGGCCAGTGGAGTAGAGCATTTGATTCAAGAGGTAGGGTTCACATTCAGCTGTCTGGGATGAATCATGGAGTTTCCTCATGGACTTGAAACAAGAGAAAGAAAAGCCCTAAGAAGGGAGAAAGGTGGAGCTAAGAGGTCACATGGTCCTTTTGAGCCAGGAAGTGTACACTGGCAGTGTGTGTCATGGTTGCTTGTGATTACCTCAGGTTTTTATCTTTAGCATTTGTCCCTGAGTTTTATTTTATAATAAACAGTAAAAAAAAAAATGCTATAGGAGGCCAGGTGTTTTAACACATACCTGTAATCTAGCACTTGGGAGGCTGAGTTGGGGGGCATCACTGAGTCCAGCCTGACTATCTAGTAAATTTCAGAAAAGCCTAGGCAGCAGGGTGAAACCAACCCCCCCCCCCCACACACACACAAAAAAAAAAAAAAAAAAAAAAAAGAGGAAAGGAGAGCAGGTTCAGGGATTAAGAGAATGCATTGTTAGTGCACAGCTCTCCAGAGGATCAGAGTTTGGTTCCTACTGTCCATGTTGGGCTGCTCACAGGTTCTTATATCTCTAGCTCTCTAGCTCTGGGGATCTGATCCCCTCTGTTGAACTCTGACGGCACTGCGCTCACATGCATAGACTCATCCAGAAACGTATATTTAAAAATAAGTCAAAAATAAATGAAATAAAGATAAAAGAGAAGGAGAGAGAGGCAGAGAGTAAGAAAGGAGAGAGTGGTTCATACAGGACAAAGAAAGGAAAACAAGTCAAGGAACTTTGTGGATACTTGGTAGTTTTGGTGTGATTACATAATTCTGTTTGAACAACTGGTATACAGTGATGTCTTTTATTCATTTTTTTTCTTGTATTCTCATTGCAATTGTATTAATTCAGCTATTTTCTCTTTGTCTCTGACATTGTTCAAGAGGATCACATCACAAAAATTGAAGTTTAAAAAAGCAGGAACCTTTGATGGTATCAGAAGCTGCTGAGAAATGAATTACATGTAAAGTAATATAGTCTAAATTTGTTTTGTTAGAGGTCATGAGAATCTGTAGGAAGGAACCTGCCATGTTACAGAAGTTATGCTGATATAATATATTAGGAAGTCTATGGGATGCCCGAGGATGAACAGAGTAAACTAAAGTGATTTCTAGAAGATTGATATGGAATGGAAGAATGATAGGGCTAAGACTGCAAAGAATTGGAACAGAGATCTGATAATAATTGCAGCTTGTAAAATATCCCTGATGAGGTGCAGGTGTCTCCCCATTCTGAGTTTATTAGTACTGCATCCCAACTTACCTCCCACCTGTACCTTGAACTTTATGCCTACGCTTTTATCTGGAAACCACAAGTAGGGCAGTCCCTGTATCCACAGCCTGCAAACCACAAATAGCTTATTCTCCAGGGGGCGATGGAACCTAGACAACTTCATTTCCTCCCCTTCTACTGCCTTGTGTTCCAGTGTGTGCATTCCTGTGTGGCTACACATGACTGCCCACTCTGTTTAACAGTTTCATATCTGTGTCTCTGTCAGTATTCCATGTCCTACTATAGAGTAATTTCTTTTTGCACTTTACAAATGTTGAACTCAGTTCTACTGTAAAGCAATTAGAAAAATGTCCTAGCCCTACCTGAATTTTCTAAAGTGTTAGATTTGTCACAACTTGAAAGAATCAGATTGTTAAAGAAAAGAAAGATAATATGAAATTTCTACTTCAGTACATTCAAGTAACCTAAATGTCAAAGGAAGATTACGTTTCTTAGACATTGATTTATCACAAATTTTTTATCTTAGTATTTTAAATTTTATTCTTGTTTAAATATGTCTTATCTGCTGCTTCGAACCTCAATATCTTTTTCCTTGTTTTTCTTACTCCTTTGGGAGTGTCTAGGTGTAATGTGTGTAGGGAGGGTACTATATGTGTAGAAGTCAGAGGACAACTTTCAATTTTTCTTTCTATCTTAAGGCCTGGGACTTGACCTGAGGTCCTCATGTTTGCACAGCAACCACATTTATTAAGGAAGTGAGGCCCATTCCAATAGTTTTGGGAACTGAATTGCTAACAGGAGATGGAATATAAACAATTTAATTAAAATAACTAAAAATTTCAATTAAATACTGAATTTTAAAATTAATTTTCTAGCTAAGGTTGATGGTACTCCTCTAACCCCAGGTCCCAGGAGATAGGGACAGGAGGAGCTCTGTGAGTTAGAGGTTAGCATGGTTGACACAGTGAGTTATAGATCAACAAGAGCTGCAGAGTGAGATCCTGTCTCAAAGAAATTAGTTTTCTAATCAATGACACCTCACTGTCTTTGTGCATAATGTGACTGCTTGCTGGCCTCCTGGCCTTTCAACAAAGACTGACTTTATAGCAGAAATTCTAACCACTCAGATTTCTAGAATGTGAGCTTAGAAATGTTCTCAATTACTTCTAGCATTGCGTATTGGGAAGAGTTTTGTGTAGGGTATCATAAACAATTTAGGGAAATACTGGTTAATCAATGAGACAGGACAGTCTGGGAAAACATCATGGAAAGTAAGAGCAAGAATATAGCTAAGAATTTGTGCTCTTACTGACAAGTAAGACATTATCCTAGATTTGTGAAGCTGGAATTTTAATATTCAGTATTGGAGACAGTTGACAGGGAAATTCTGGGAGTAGGGGAGAGCATATAACTAGAAAAATCCATTTTCTAATATAAAGAAGGTGGTTATATATTTATAATAAAAGACTTAGTGACATTGGTAATTCTGATCCTCTGTATGTGGAGAGGGACTTGTGTGCACCAACAGGGCAGTGTATTTGTACATTTGTATGATCATGCTTGTGCATGAGTGGAGGATATTGCTGATCATCTGGAGGGGGCTTGTGTGCACCAACAGAGCAGTGTATCTGCACATTTGCATAAACATGCTTGCACATGTGTGGAGGCTAGGGGGTCAATGTCCGGTATCTTTTCATTCACTTTGCACCTCATTCATTGAGACAAGGTCTCTCAGTGAACCTGTAGCTCACTGATTCACCTAGCCTGGGTGATCAGCGGGCTCCAAAGATGCACATGATTCCACCTCCTTGGGATCACAGATGTTCACTACTAAACCTGGCATTTACGTGTGTCCTGGGGATACAGATATGGATCCTTGTGCTTGAGGAGAAAGCACTTCCATAGCAAAGCCCTTTCCTCAGCACTCTGATTTTTTATTTTGACTTAGTTTTTCCATTTATTTATTTTTTCACCAGCAAGGATATTTAACCATGAATTTCACTTTCGCTTTTCTGGATGGTATGGTTTTCCCTTAATAAATGTTTCCTAATACAAAAATGCAACCAAAACAAACATCTGTTCCTCACAACATAGAAAAGCCTCATTGGATGTGACTAAAAATGTACTCCTAAGACAGCATTGCAGAGTGAGCATGACAGCTGAGAAGCCCATCCTTGCTGACAGGACTTTGTGATGTGGTTTGCCAAACTGAAACATGGTAAAATCAACTTGTGTAGAGACATGGCCACAGATATCATCCCTCAGTTCAACATGTTAGAAGCTCATTTATAACATATGAGGATAACTTTTCAAAATGTGGTGGTACACGCCTTTTATCCCAGCACTCCAGAGGCAGAAACAGGTGTGTCTCTGAGCACTCAAGGCCATCTTGGTCTGCACAGAAAGTTCCATGACAACTAGAGATACATAACAGTGAGATCATGTCTCAGAAGGAGAAGATGGAGAAGAAGAAAGAGGAGAAAAAGGAGAAGGAGTGTTGAAGTGGGAGCTGCGGGGTTGCATCCCCGGCACCCGGCCGCCCACATGGCTAGCTAATGCCCCCAAATAATTACACAGAAACTGTATTCTTTTAAACACTGCCTGGCCCGTTAGTTCCAGCCTCTTGGCTAGCTCTTACATATTGATCTAACCCATTTCTAATATTCTGTGTAGCACCACGAGCTGGATTACCAGGAAAGATCTTAACCTGCATCTGTCTGGAGTGGAAGAATCATGGCGACTCCTGACTCGGCTTCTTTCTCCCAGCATTCTGTTCTGTTTACTCCACCTACCTAAGGGTTGGCCTATCAAATGGGCCTAGGCAGTTTCTTTATTAATTAACCAATGAAAGCAACAGATTAATACAAGACCCACCTCCATCAAAGGAGGAAGAGGAAAGAAAGTGAAAAAGACCGATAGGAAAGAAAGAAGGAAGGAAGGAAGGAAGAAAGGAAGGAAGGAAGGAAGGAAGGAAGGAAGGAAGGAAGGAAGGAAGGAAGGAAGGAAGAAAGGAAAACATTCAACACTGCTATTGAGGTAGCTGAGAGAGTTCAATATTGAAATGGCCTAGGTGTTAGATCCTGGTGTTTTAGCTTCGAGTGACATTGATCTAGGTCTGTGTACTACACAGCAATTTGTGGGTTAATCAGTCTTAAAGAATCATTCTTACATGACAGAGGTTATCAATATATGCTTTACAGCCATGAATTATGACCATGCTTACCAGGTAGTTGTCTAGTACGCCCCTCCCTCTCCTTTCTGCTCTCCCTCTCCCCACCCTCCCACTCATGTGTGTCTATGTGTCAGTGTCTCTCTACAGTGGCACTGCTAATGTTTAAGGAATTCGAAGCAGTTGTAACTTATGTTTCAAGGACATGTTCTAAGTCCTGCTCTCTGGAAATCAGTAATAGTACTCCACAGTCTCACCCAAGTTCTCAGATCAAAACACAAAATGTCTTTAGATATTGCCAGTCTCTTATTGGAGGTGTAACAGTCTAGAGTTGTGGAGCACTGGTGAACAGTAATCTTTTTAAAGGGAGGCTGTGAAAAGTTTCATAATGGCAAGACACAATTGTAACAATAAATTAAAAGCTCATTTTATTAAAGACTATGAAACATTCATGAGTGTGTTTGTGAAGGTATAAGGTAATGACATGCTGCAAGCGCCATCCTTAACTGTTGTTGTCAGTTCCCCAAAAACATGGTTAAGGCTCTGGTAAAATGGACTGTGTGGTCTTTAATTTTTTATTCTGGCCCAGTTTTCAACTGCATCATATACATACAGAATTGTAATTTATTAAAGATCTTGGAACAGAAGAAATGGCGCAGTAGTTAAGAGCACTTGCTGCTCTTGCATAGGACTGGAGTTTGATTACAAGTATCCAAATGAGGCAACTCACAACCACTTATAACTCTGGTTTCAGAGAATCTGATGCCTCTTTCTGGCCTCTCTAAGTATCCATATACATGAACATATATCACATACTGACATATGATGCAAATAAATTGAAAAATAAATTGAAATCATTTAAAAGAAATCTTGCCTAAATTATATAATCATCTGTACTCTGTATTCTACTTCACACCACTTAGATTCAGGAGACAAAAAAATTTATTGTGTTCTTGTTACTGCTTTTCTAAGTTTGTATTTCAATCTTTTGCTGTGTTCACTTAGAGGTATGCCATGCAGATTTGGAGTTGTGTAGGAGGAACGCAGGCCCTGAGTTGATAATCTCTGTGAAGATCTCTATCACTGTGAATTCTGTTCTCCCTTGGTGCCTTCTGACCTGCAGCTACAGATATCTACAATAAAACCCTTCCAAGCTCTACTGTTTAGGTCAGATTACTGCCTTGGGTAAGGCAGAAGTCTAAAACAAACTCGCAGGAAGTCTTCAGAGCCTCACTACCTTGTTTTGCTTTAGTGACAGACAGTCTTAGGCTTATTTAGGAATGGCTTCATTAGCCTTCTCTCATTTTCTGGGTGACTTTGGTTAGATATAATCTGGACTTCGTTGTCTATGTATAACATTAAACTAGTGTTATATATCATGGGGTCACATGAAATTGAAAAATTAAGATAAGCAAAAGGTCCTTATCAATTATACTCCAAAAAAAACCCACTCTATCTATTTTCCTGGTAAAGGATAGGTGGGTAAAGTCCTATCCAATGCTATACTATAAGTTTCAAACACATACAAGGCGGCCATTCTGTCTTGCTGAATTTGGTTTCCAGCTCAGAATTCTTAGCAGTTAAAGACAGAAGATGAGTTCTCTCTCTCTCTCTCTCTCTCTCTCTCTCTCTCTCTCTCTCTCTCTCTCTCCAAAGTTAATATCTGTTGACTGTTGACTATTTAGTGAAACCTGTTTCCACATGTGTGGAAACAGCCTCTCGGGGGCTACATCCCTGATGACTCTCCTATGCCAGAAGTGATCGATCTATTCAGTACAGCCATTCTATGGCATGGTCGTGTCTATGCCACTATTTCTGAAGAAAAAGAAAGGAAGGGCAAGGCTACTTTTCAGTACATTTAAAAGAATGGTCCACAAAGTGAATGGTTAATTGAAAGTAAGCAACTAAAGTTTGTATACTTTATCTCCTATAAGTTGGAATTTTGAAAACAAATCAGAAAAGCTTTAAGAAATGAACTTTTTCTAACCTTGAATTCAAGAATCATAATGCTTGCTCCATATTTCATTTCCATTAGAATTAATTATGATTAGCAGATAGAGACCTGTTCTCTTGTCAAGTTCACATATCCATAAAGATGACCACAGCCTTCTCTATGTGTGGCATAGCCATCACAGACATGGCCTCCAGGAAGAAAAGGGAGTAAGTATATCCCTTAATTTCAGCATGAGTTCACGTAATAGTCAATACCCATCACTCATTCTAAAACACTTTTAGTTATTCAAATAATTGCATGTGCATTGTTTTCTGATTTCATCCATTAATACAATGTATTTTAAATATCTATCCTTACTGCACAATATATCCCAGAATTCTTTTCACATCCACATTGAATTTCATTTCCTCTCTCTCTCTCTCTCTCTCTCTCTCTCTCTCTCTCTCTCTCTCTCTCTCCCTCTCTCCTTTTTCTCCTCCTTCCCTTCTCCCTCCTCTTCTGTTTAGATGGAGGCTACTCATTTGCCCCCATCCACCCTTACAGAATAATCACACAGAAACTATATTAAACACTGCTCGGTCAGTGACTCTAGCATATTCTTAGCTATCTCTTACACCTTGAATCAACCCATTTCTATTATTTTCTATTTCACCATGAGGCTTGTGGTTTCCAAGCAGTTCCTCGCTGGTAGCGATGTATCTTTCTCCTTTGGCAGCTACATGGTGTCTCTCTGACTCTGCCTTCTTTCTCCTCTATCTCTGCCTTGCTGTATTCTGCAGTTACAGGCCCAAAGCAGCTTTTTATTAACCAATGGTAATAAAACATATTCACAGCATACAGAAGGGAATCCCACATCACCTCCCCTTTTTTTGTCTAAATAAATTTTAACTTTGAAATAGTAAAATTACATATAACAATACAGCTATCAAGTAAGAATTACAGTTACAGTATTTATAGCTACTTTATCTTTTGTTATAACTAAGGAAAGCTATAACTATCTATTCTTCAGCTCCATCAAAGACCCCATGAGGATAGTATTGCCTAAGTAAACAGGAAGTTCATTGTAACCATCTTCCAAACCCATAGAATTGACAGAGACATTTTGCTGCCTGGAAACTCACTCAAAGTTCTTCTGTAATGCTGAAGCATCCATCTTCAGCCTACAGGACCATAATATCAGACAAACTTTTCAGCGAAGTAGGAAATTTGATGATCTGTTTTGCCTTGTACTAGCAATGTTCAGCAGTTGCTTTCTTCTATGTCCTGCAGAGTGTCTGACAGTTTCTTTCATGAAGCAGGAACCCTAAAGGATTATCTCACCTTTAGGCAATTTCAGCAGTCATTTTTCTATGGGTCCTGCATGTTCAGTTCATATAGCATAACATCAAGCAGTCCAGGCAAGAGCAGTTTCTTACCCAAATGGCTAGCAAACTCCATAAGGATGTCCATCATCCTCTTGAAGTTATTGGCAGTGCCAGGAGTAGATGAGTCTCCTTGTCATGAAAAGTCCTAAGTTCTTAAAACATTTTAAATGCTGTAATCTGTAGGTCTTTGAAGTATTGAAGATTATCTATCTAACTGAAATATATCACTATATATCAAGAAAACCCAACATAATTGCAAGTTTGACTATTAGAAATGACTACCTATTAAACTAAAAATTTTAATTATACATTACATTTTAAATGAACTGTCTAAACATAATACTTTAAAGAAAACATATATATATATAAAAAAATTGACCTTAAATTTGTATCAATAGACTAAGATCCATACCAATGCAAAGTATTCATCTCTATATTATATCTTCCTTATTTTTTTAATAAAAGAGATTGACTGTAACTACTAATGCTTTATACCCAACCCTTTTTTATAAATGAAAATAAACATTTATAAATGATCATTTTGGGGAATTTAGGCATAGTTTTCTCCAAACTTCATGCTTTTTGTTGGGCAAAGTATTTTCAGGGTTCATGGAGAACTTTCAGGGAGTCCTGTTCCATCAAACCACATTAGCTTACAAGGAATCCACAGGTTCTCATCTTCTGTGGAAATTAAAATAGAGCCTCTTTTCAAAAGCAACGTATCTTTAGACTCAAATTTTGAAATAAAGATGCTTTTAAAGTACATATGTTGGTTTATTTTAGCAACCCCCAGAATCAAATATCTCTCTGTACTTAGTTTATTCACAGTCAAAAAAAATTAAAGAAAACAGTAATATACATAATCCAGACTCTCTGTGTATATTCCATCTTTACACGGCTTATTTTTTTTAACTCCTTTAATCTATGACTGTCTGTACTTTCTCTTATTAAAGACATTGCTTTATTTTTTAAAACTGTTTACTTCCTTTTATAACTGTCTATATTCTTTTACCTCTCTCTATGTACATTTATCCTACACTGAGACCATTTAGAGGTCTTTTCCATTTGAATTTGTATTTATTCCATATCTGCAATAGTTTTCTGACCAGGGACCCTTTTAAAATGGTAAGCAGCTTGGTTGCCTGGATGCTGCCTCTGCCTCTCTCAGGCTTTCAATAAGGCAGCAGTAGTTGCCGCCAGCTCTGAAACTGCCAAGTGGAAGCTGTCCCTACCACTTCAACTCTGGGGAGCCCCATGCTGCATATAATCCCTTTTTGTCTGAGTAAAAACTAAATCTGCCCTGCAATACACTGTGCAACCCGGAAATATCTCTGTGTATGGTGGTAGGAATCTGCCATGCTCTCCTGCCTGTGCACTTCTAGCAGACCTGATCCGGCAGCTTGCCCAGATGGGGAGTACTGAGCTGCTGGCATGGTCTCAGCTACTTTCATCCCGACCCCGAGTAATCACACAAGCATCTGGACCTGAAGTGGGCAGTGGGCATCAGCCCCAAACATTCACTTCCTGTCAGAGGCTGCTTTTCCGTTCCTGGTTGCCCAGACCTAAAATAATCACACAGAAAACTATATTAATTGCAACACTACTTGGCCAATGACTCTAGTGCGTTCCTAGCTAGCTCTTATATCTTGAACCCATTTCTATCATTTTGTATTTTACCATGAGGCTCGTGGTTTATGGGTAGGATCTGGCTGGTGGTCAGGCATCTTTCTCCTTCAGCAGCTACATGGGGTCTCTCTGTATCTGTCCTCTTTTCTCTTCTATCTCTGCTTGGAATTCCTGTCTTGTCCTATTCTGCACTGTGATAGGCCCAAAGCAGATTCTGTATTTACCAATGGTAATAAAACATATTCACAGCATACAGAGGGGAATCCCACATCACATCTTTCTTTTCTTCTTTTAATAACCCAGATCCAATTAGTGCTATTCATAATCCCCTATGTGGAAGGTGTCATTCACTGATCCATGATCAATCTACATTGGGCCACACTGCTTAAGAAAATAAAGTTTTTCATTTTTAATTTTTTTTTTCTAGCAAGTTCAGCTATGTCATAGTTTGGTATTAAAAGAACTAGTTTTTAAATTAATCACTTAAAGTATATAAACTAAGATCATATTTCTCTTTCATTCTTGAAGTGCTGGTAACTTAATAAAACGTGGGATGCCTCCTAGAGAGATTCTGCCAGTGTTTTTTCATTGTTTATCATGATGCTGGCATGCACACCCAGAGTAAGTGGCAACTGAACCAATGAATTCAGAATGTTTGGCACTTCAGTAATAGCCTTTGGCATAAAGGGTGGTGACAGGAAGTGTTTGCCAAAGTTGTGTAGGATGGAATCTAGCATGTGGAGCTATCACCACAATATCATTCTAGAAGTCAAAAAAAATATTTAAAAGAATTTAGAAATAATTAAAATGAGCTCTTGTTGACAGAAAAACTTGAGTATTTGGCAAAGTGACTCGAGATTAAAATTCTCCTTTGCAAGCAATTAACCATGTTAACCATGATCTCTTGGCCATACTCACCAGTAACTGCATCATCCCTCCAGACACATGTGCTATACCCGCATTTCTAGATACATCTCTTCATCAATTAATCTAATGTCTCTGGCATCTACTTTTCTCCCATTCACTAGCAAATTAAATAACATATTTTACAGTGTTTCAGAAAGTAAAATACATCAGGATTCAGTGTTGACTTTTTTTTCTTTCAGATAAATCACCACACTGATTCCCATGAAGTCCACAGATGCCACTGTCACTATGACAGCATTATGACAGAGACTAGTGTTAGAAGCTGCCCAGTTGAAGAAAATGTCATCTGTATTTCTGAATAAAAATGAGACACGTAGGACCAGTGTTTCATACCTACACTATTACGTCAGTGGAGAAGGAGACTGAATCACCCCTGGGCAGAGAAACACCTCATGCTAATGCATCTCTTAAGGTAAGACTTGGATAACTGAAGAAAGTGCACTGGCGTTTTTTGGTCAGTGAGGAAGGAAAGTCTTGGTCTATTGTCATGACACAATGAGCTGCTTAGGCATATAAACAGCTCTCCACTACTTGTTTATGTATGCTTTGTGTTTATGACCTACCCCTCAGTGAGAGCCATATCAGTTTACCTATGCAACCAAGCTCCAGAATCTACCGCAAGGTTCTTATGGGAGGCAACATTTGATTCACTCTTTGTATTTTTAGTGCACTGCATGATTTTTAATTTTCAGCCTTTTAAGATAAAAGTGAATCATCCGCTTGTACTGTTCCATTTTTAATTAAACAAGGACTTAAAGACATTTTTTATAACTTTAAAAATAACTCTAATCTCAGGTGTTTTCTGCCCCTTCCCCTCAGGGGTGTGGGAAGACTCTCCTCATCTCCCCAACTCTCCATTTGTTTCCACATGAACTCTGCCAATAGTCTTGGATCTCTTATGTTCCATGTTGTGCGTGTTGAAGTTTGTACAGTAGCGCGTCAGCCTTCTGACATTTGCTGTGTAAAGAACGGTATCACCCTGAAATACGACACAGAGCAGTTGACAAGTGGCAATTTTCCCACTTATGTTTGCCTTTCGGTTGGAGCTGAGGCAAAAATGGATCTCTCCTGGAACCCCTTCCTTGGAGACTTTGCTGGCTCATAATGTACATCACCTGTTTCTGTCCCAGCTTTCTAATCCTCGTTTGAGAAATTAAGAGATGACTACAGTCATATATGGATATAGGTTAGAATCACGGCCGTGATACTTGAATCCTTTTCAACTTGGTGGCCCCATAAACATAATGTAAAGGTGATTTTCTTTCCTTCAAAATATATAAGTTGGCATTAGAGATACTGAAAGAAAACCATTCTTTCAGAAGAGTAAATTATTTTGGGTATATTATCTAATACAAAAAGTCAAGGATCTTTTCAGTATTGGACAAATATACTTGTAACCACTGAGAAAAAAATGTAAAATAAAAATTGGAGGACAGTTTAAATTCTTCCGGTCACTGATTCGATTAGGTACCTTAGTATCAATCCATATTATACTGTGTCATTCTGTTTTAAGACTCAGCAAGGCATAATGTGGCTATTTATTTCAATTAAACAGCATTTCTCATACCCTACCATCTATAAAAAAGAGAAAAGTTTAATTTCTGTGAAGAATATTTTAAAACATCTAAAGAGAATTTTCAGAAAAGGTTAAATATGAATAAGCGTAGGTACAAACAAGGAAAAAAATTAGTCAAATGTCTGCTGGCTATGCTGGAGCTTCAAGGTTTCCGGACTTAGTGAAAACATTTAAAAATCAATTACAGAGACATTTGTTTTTCTGAGGCATACTTTCCTTACAAGTCATAGCTTCAACACTAAAATAAGCCTTTAAAAGACTACATTGCATATCTCTCTCTCATACACACGCACACGCACACACACACACGCACACACACGCACATGCACACATGTGCATACACCAAATGCCTTTATCACCACCCACCTAACCTATTTTATAGCCTCTATTATAAGCAATATTAATGATTAGAGTATGTATTTTAGGATGGCTTTGGCGATAGCTATGTCCCAGTATGAAATGGCCTGAAGCAATGTCCCCTGAGTTTCATTAGAATTCTATTCAGTATACTGTAATGGGCAAGTTTAGACATTGCTCTGACTTTAACAAATAAATACATGAAAACTTTGGTCTATCCTGGGATCCCCACATGCACTAATGCATCCGCTGAGCTTCGTGTTAATGGCTGATTCTTTTCGTTCATCTTTTTCTCCCCAGTAAGCCTAATTGGCATCAGGAGTATTTATTTTAAACCTGGTGGACTCTTTTAAACAGTAAATAATGTAAAATATTGGCCAGCTATTTTTCTCAACTACAAATCTTGAACTAAATAATCATTTAAAAGTTACTATATTTAACACCCACAAAGAGTTCAATGTCTTGTGGTTAAAGTTTCCTGCCAAAAAACCCACCACAAGCTCTGTGTGTCTCTTCCTCAGGAGTGTGAAGGAGGTAGGCCTCCATTCCACAATGTGAAGGAGCCCCTCCCCTCCCCTACTAATACCCCAGAGCTCAGGGAAGCTAGGGGCACCTTGAAGTCTACTTATGGTAATTGTTCTTTTGATGAGTGCAGGCATTCTCCCACCTCTGAAATACACAGGTCCTATTTACCTGCTAGCACCATCTGTCAGGGTACATTTGAGTTGAACAAAGCCACAAAAAGACTAATCCCACCTGCAGATGCTGTGCCACCGGGAAATTAATCCCAACAAAGAGAATCATCACAGGGCGAGCAACCGCACAGCGCTCTTTTGATTGTGGCATAAAGGTTTACCTCACTTGACTCCCTGGGAAAAGGAAAGAAAATTCTGATTATTTTCCAAGCAAATCTGCATCTGAAACTGCACTGTAGGACTTTGCATAAGAAGAGTTTGAAATTCCTATAGTATCTCCCCTCGCTTGTTCTAGCAAATGCTGTCTCTCTGAACTCCAGTCATGCCTGGTGTCCATAGCCAGAGGGGATGGCTGGCTTGACCTTTGAGAAGAAGATCTCAGGAATGCACTCTCTGTTCTTGGGCTCCAGACTGACACCCTTGTGAAAACAAGAGACACATGAAAGCAGAGGCTCTGTGTAGAGGCAAAGGCCAGAAAAACAGCCAAGCTGAAGGAGAGAACGGGAAGCGCGAAGGCTAGTCACCTGCCTTGCCTTTGTGGATGAGGAAATGATGGCGTTTCTAGGATGAGTTGTAACCTGCTTGCCTTCTTCTCCTGGAGTCATTCATTCACCTTTCTCTTGAGCTATTGAGCTTTTATTTTCCTCTATGCAGTGAGCCCACAGTTGTTGGTCATGATAGTTTTATGACTACCTTACCCTTTCTCATTACCCTGGGCTATTTTTTTTAAGCCTCTGTCATTAGTTGAACCTGCCCTGTTTGTTTGATACATTGTTCCTTTCCCTCCCCGGAGCCTGAGAATTGAGGAACCATGAATTGAGGGAGCAAAGGTGATTGGATGCTGCTTTCCTCTTGCCTAAGGGGTTGAAGGCAGGCTGAGATGCATGTTGAGGGTTAATTACCAGCAGCAACAACTAACTTTTACAAAATGCTATGATGTTTGATTAATAAATGAAAGAGGGAATGATTAAAGTCACACTGTGGAATTTATTTAAATTAATTGGACCCAGATTGTATCACATAATGATCTATTTATTGCTTCCTCTACTTTCACTTGAAGTCAGCTCAGATTTTCAGAAAGCTAGAGGGTATTTGCCATAATTTCCCTCTCTCTAGACACATGCTGCCTAGAGGGTGCAAGATCTGAAAATATTAAGTGACTATTCCCCTACCTTTATTTACGATACAAGAAGCTTGAGAGATTTCTGGTGTACCATTAGGGTTTAACATTTGGTATCTTTGGACTCATTACCTGCTGCTCTAACTGAGGCTGTTTTGTAAGCTGTTTTATAAACAGCATGAAGCCAGGCAGGACAATTAACACTCAAAGTAATTTTGACAAACTAGAAAATGCATCAAGAGAAACAGCAAAAACTCTACAAAAAATACTGGAATCCTTTGTATTCAGAATTTTCAAAAATGCTAGCACCTACTAACACTCAAAACAATAGTTTTAATACTAAAACAAAGCATACCGTGGCACTTGCTTAATACAAATGTAACGTAAATGTGATAAAAGGATGAAATTTCATGTACTTTAATAACTGTATACATTGACCACAATCCAAGAGACACAATAAAATTTGCTTTCACGTGGAGAGGAGCAGCTCATTTATTCCATGATTTGCTTGTGTAAAGCACTTGATGCTCACCATGGAAAATGTTTCAGTCAAAGACAAGGAAGCTGTCTCATTAAGCTGGCTAAAAATTTCTGCAGTGGGCCTTAGGGCTTAATGACATTTGAGCCTCTGGCAAGTCTAACTTCTGATTATTAGATAAATTTCTCAAGAATTGAAATCCCAAAGTAGAAGTCCAAGATGATGAGTCAGAAATAAAAACAACAAAAACCCAAAACAAGCAAACAAACAAAAACTGTAACACTCTTGATATTTCCTATCTTCAAGACAGAACCAAGGATATTTTTCCCACTAAGAGTTTTTCTGAGGACTTTAAAATGTCATCCTTAAAACCTGCAGAAATTGGTGAATTATCTTCACCATGGACACAGAAATGGCAGACGTAGCTTGATTCAAGTAGTACTCACAAATTTCACTCAAGCTGGGCATAGTGACACACCCCTACCCCCGTTACCCCATCATTTGCAGGCCTAGGGAGAAAGATCACAAGCTCAAAACTAATCTGGACTGAATAGCAAGATCCTATCTCAAAAGAAAAAACAATTCATATAGAATATCTGAAAGCCTAATGAAGTCGTTTAAATTATTGCTCATGTGGGACCATGGAGACTCCTGTTTGCTCTCAGAAAACCCATGCCCAATTCTCAGTGCCCACGTGGTGCCCTCACAACTGCCTGTAACTCTAGCCCCAGGATATTGGACACCTTCCTCTGCCCTCTGCAGGTACCACACATACGTCCTGCACAGATATACATGCAGGCAAAACACCCACACATGTAAAATAAAATGCATATTTAAAATATTGCTCCCATTATGTATCAGGCTTTCTTTTGGACCACCAACCAGTTCCCAAATCATGTCAAAGAGACTTCGTATTTGTTATGAACGCCCAGCCTTATCTTATGTTTGTCCCGCTAAGTCTTATAATGTAACCTGTTTCTCTTCATCTACATTTTACTTTGTGGTTTTCTCATTTTACTTTCTTTCATTCTGTATGTCCTACTTACATTGTTTGCTCTGTGTCTGTCTGCCTGTCTGGCCCCAGGAATCTCCCTCTCTTTCTTCCTCAATCATTCCCCCAAGGTTATATTCCTCCTCCTACTTATTCTATCTGCCCGCCAGTCATACCTATCTCTCTCCTGCCTAACTATTGGCTGTTCAGCTTTTTATTAGATAAATCAGGTGCCTTAGGCAGGCAAGGGGAAACAGTAACACACTTTTACATAATTAAACAAATGCAGCATAAACAAATGTAATTCACCCTTACATTGCTAAAGTAATATTCCAAAGTACCATTCTATTTGATACTTTTTCACTGAAAATAGGCTTAGAGTTTCTAGTGGAAAATGACTATAAGAAAATGGAAATTTGTTTGCATTATTCTTTTTTTTTGTTTTTTTTTTGTTTGCATTATTCTTATATTTGGTTACTATTTTAAAAAAGGAAAAAGATCAAATATGCAACATACAAAACAAATAGATAATTGTAGAGATGTGCATTGCTCCTTATTCCCTGTGTGTTAAGTAGAGGGGACAGAAGTATTTTACAGTGGACAGTCCCAGCTGTGTGGAGAGGTTGCACTGTCCCATCCTCTCCGCTTTACGTGCTGGCCGCAGATGTAGACAAATCTTGCACAATCCCCACTGGTTATTAGAATGGGATGAGGTTTTTGACCTCAGCTGTTTCTGCTCCACTCTCCCCTCTGGCTCTTTATGTCTTGTGATGTAATGGTTATCTGGGTAAATCCTTGCAGAAGAATTCATTAGTCTAATAAACTTTCCTGGCTTTCTAGCATTTTAAACATGATTACTTTCCAATAAGGTAAATTCAAGTTTCTTAAACCCCATTTTTTTGGGAAAAAATCTAAAATTAAGTCAATTTAAAGCTCAGTTTTGGTTTTAATTACAGCAGCCATTCTTTAGAAAGCGAAGCTTATGCTCTTAACGTGAGAGAATGCTTGTGACAGAGATGAAACAAAGTTTGTTTACATTACATAGGAGTTATTTTAATCCTTTTAGATTTTGTTCTTGCACACATTGAGTAATTTTTCCTTTTAAAAAAAGTGTTCTCAGCTTCCAGGTAAAAAATAAAATCTGTAGCAGACTGCTGAAGCTCCAGCCTAAAACTCAATGTTAAAATTAATTCAGGGGCTTGAGTCAGCCACTGGATTGATTCATTTCAAATAATTGGCTCAATTTGGCAAAAGTTTAGAGTGAATAAAATGTGTCAGAATCTGTAGTGCAAAGAGCTGTTTCTGCAGAATGGTCCCTCTTCAGGACAAATCTGTAGTCAAATATCAAAACTGCTCCTCCGTGCAGTTTCTAAATGTTCAAAAATGGAAATCTTTTATGTCATATATTTTAGTGAAATTCTTCTGTTAATGGGAGAATGCATTTTTGTCTTTTCTGATTCTCAGCTGCCTTCTTAGCAACTCTTTATTTTAATTGACAAGAAAGTAAGAAAATAAGGAAGGAAGAAAGGAAGGAAGGAAGGAAGGAAGGAAGGAAGGAAGGAAAGAAAGAAAGAAAGAAAGAAAGAAAGAAAGAAAGAAAGAAAGAAAGAAAGAAAGAAAGAGAAAATAGAAAAATAATTAGAGTGCTTGAGGATATTGTGGAAGGGAGCCAAACAAAAATTCCAAATGTATTTGTCACCGGCCAATGTGTTTCAGTGGAAGATACACAAGCTGGCAGCAGACATCATCTAGTCACTGTCTTCTTCAAAACACCAGCCGTGTCAACCATATTAAGTTCTTTCTTGAATAAGGAATATGATGACAACCCATTGCAATTTGCCTGTGGGGATTGCTAAAATTTATGTAGTAAGCATTTTCCATGTGATTTGGTATGCGTGGCATGGTGGTGACACATTAGAAAACCTTTTAAGACCAAATCCTTCCAGCAAGGGTGTGCCCACTTGGGAGGCAATTTTAAAATGGCAATTGAATTTTACTTGTCATTTGTAGAAAACAGGAGGGACCTATCAGCACGGAAGGCCATACTAAAATGTTCACAGAGGAAAGAGACTAAGGCCAGCCTATAAGAATTGGTGAGGCAATTGCAGTGTTGGCAGAAATATGGAAGCTTGTGATGATGGGGGACACTATAATCAAAAGAGGAACTGGGAATGGCTGTTTTGATATGTTTATATATAAGTTGGAAATGAATTTCAGTACCTACATCTACTGCCAGATCGTGAAGAACATGGCAGAGTTGCATGTGATGTTGGATGAGAGAACATTTATATGACATTTTATATTTTTCTTTATGTCGGGTTTACATAAACTTATCAAACCATGCCTAGTACAAATAACATCGCTCTGTTATATTCCATTTCTATGACAAAAATAAACCACCGCTCTTGTGTAATCAAGAGATAAATATTTTATGCAGCTTATTTGTTTTATTTAATGTTTATTTTAATTTTTGGAGGAATTTTTTAAAAAGTCATGCAATAAATAGTGCTCAAGTTTCTGTAAGCAATCTTCACAAGATGTCTTTAAACAATAAATTCTTTCTACATGGCCTAAGTTTTTCATGTGAAATGGTGTTTTGAGCTGTAATTTAGCATGATGCATACCAGTCTGAACTCATATTTGAGGGGTGAGTTTCACTACCTTCTTCCAATTGTTGCCTATATTCTTATTAGAATATATTTATTCTCACATATTGCTGTCTTTTAAGTAGCTTCCACACTAACCCCAACAACTCTAAATTTACACAAATTGCTACCAGGAAAGCTAAGAGTGTGGGGTATGTGGATTCTCCTTCCCTAAAAATGGCTTAGCTCTCTGTAGGCTCAATACTTACTTCCTGGTCCTCTCCATTTCTATTGCACTGAAAAGAACAAACCCAATTACAAAAAAGGGCGTGGCCTGAAACCACCCCTTCCTTTGCTATGCTACCCATTGCTTACAACCAACCAATCCATAGTCTCATTCTATGCATATATTATCTGTGTTTTCCGGTTTGTAGCCATACTAAGATCACGTGATCCTCTTACTCATGTTAGTTTATCTAAGGTCTTTCACTTGCGACTAAAAGAATCTTCAGCATGACAGATTTGTCTCAAAAAATTATACCACTTGGCTCCTATTTTATTTAATAGGTAACAATTTCTTGTTTATCTTTGCCACTAAAAATCTCTTAAAAATGAAAATAAATTCATTTCATTCCTTTGTAGATTAATCAACTTCTATTTATCTAATTACATCTGAATTAGAAAAAAATGCCAGTACTGTTTACATAAGATGCAAGGGTATGTTTTTTTTCTGATCTAGGCTAACCTGTATAAAAATCTTACTCCTGTATTACACTATTTATTTAAAAAAAAACACAGTATTTCTTTCAAGTTCATAAATTTTGTCATTCTGAACTGGCAGATCAGGTTCATAAGTTTTGTCAGTTCTAGACGTGAAAATTCATGGGTTTTGAGACTGAGATTGCAAAAATATGTAAGTACATCATCCGGCATTATAGCAAATACAAGTGGTTGTGTGCTTACATCATGGACAAACAGTATACTTAGTCTGATATTTTTTGTTTTGGTGTTACCAGGAGACAAATTCTTCATTCTATGTAATCTTGGTACCCTATTACCCCATGTTCAGGAGAGACCAGGGCTTAGGTTCAAAAGAGCTAGAAATTTTATTCTCTTCTTACCTTTTATTTAAAAGGGGGACATGGCAGAATAAACAGTTTTTATAGGAGAAACAATTCAGACTACATATTTGTTTGATAAAGCAAATTTGTGATTCCAACAGATAAACATGAATGAACAATTGCCTTTCATAAAGAATTATGTATAGAGAAAGAACAGATGGAGTTTCGTCTTAGCTTAGCTTAGAAGCATTGATGACCTGGGTTCACTCACTTGACACTCCCCTCCATACACTCTTCATCACAGTAAAATGTCCTTTTGTGTAGCTCTATAATTCTGTTCTGTGTTATATTTGAGACACATCAGACTAAGAAAAACGAGTGCATCTTCACCACTTGACAAAATTCACTGAGCCAGGGCCATTGAGAATAATCCTAGATGATTTATTTTTAAAGTGTACAAGGATTGCTTTTAACCTTGGGTTTCTACAGGGGACTGTATTAGTAAAGATATATTTGGAAATTAATATTCTACCCCATACATTTCATTATTAATCTAACATAAATTTCATGCATGTAAATATTCAAAACAATACAACCAAAGAGAAAATATTTTCAAAATACATTAAAATTTAAGAAAAAGATGAAACAAAACAAATAAAAGCAAACTAGTGGATGTCGGCCAAAGAGAGAATGAAAAAAATAAGAAAAGAAGCTAGAAAAAGTAAACTTTTAACTAGAATACATTTCAAAAAATATTTCATTGTCATTTATGGTAGGTATCAGGCATTGTCAGGGTTCAGCCTCAACGGGGTTCACATATTCCAGGGTAGGGGCTTGTGCATTAGAAAAAATAGGTAAAAGAAACAGAGATATGAAAGAAAAACAGAGACAAAGAATAGAAACAGAAGGGCTATCCAGTGAATAGTGAATACATCCACATTTATGTTCCATATGTTTATATACACCAATCCAAAAGGGGTTGGGGGGAAGAAGGCAAAAATTGCTTTAACATGACACAAAGGGATTTGTTATTTATTTTTCATTTCACCTCCAGCCCAGGATACCAATGGTACCCATTCCTCTGTTTATGCAAAAACAAAAAAAGAAAAAAAAAACATGACACAAAGGACAAACAGAACAATTACTTCCTTCAATATTTGAGACATGAAACCACTATTTCCTGAGTTAAATAATCTGATGTTTTAGGCAGGACATGCAGTGACTACACCATAGACCAAGTATCCTGTAGGCAGCCACTCCCTAGGTCAAACCCCTTGTCTTAACCTTGAAGAAGCAAGAATAGGCTTGAATTCTTTGACCTTAGCCAATGTGGAGAGGATCCACCTCTATGGAACATCTTAATATCCAGAACACGAAGTAACCACACCCTAGGTCAGACTTCTCCTCTGACTTTGAAAGAGCATGGTAGGCTTTTAAGTTTAAGCTCTCTGACCTACAGTCAAGGTGGAGCAGATCCATTTTGGTTGGCATTCCAAGTCAAAACTTACAGTAACATTAACATCACAAAGAGTGGAGCTTCTGGAATATAATGTGTCCAAGAAGCTGCAATATTATAAACCTCTAAATTGGGATGCTTATATTCATCCATGTTTGTTCTGAGCCATTCTGTCTGAGATTCTGGGTAATGAAACATTTACCATGGACTCAAAGTGGCTTGACTTGACCAGGCAAGAGGAATTGTGATAAGTTATAAAATCCTGTAGAAAAGATAAATAGATTAATATTGCTATAAAAGGAAATCCTATTGGCTTTAGGACGGATGCAAAGTGTCCTGTTGTGTGACACTGGTAAATGAATCCCACAGATGGATGAAATGCATCACGTGAAATTTGGAGGGAAATTATTACTATCGTTGTCATTCTCTTCCCTTATTAGATTTATTTCTACTTCATTATGTAAGACGCTTTTGTGGGATCATGTTCATCAAATGGCAATATGTAGGTATTCATATTTATATTTTCTACTTATATTTGCCTTTCCTATGGTAATTCATAAGAATATTTGTAAAATGTATGTTATTTGAAAATGAATAATTCTTAGGTTAGTCTCAGAAAATACCTTGAAAATTAAGTCAGAAGTTTGTTTAAAGATGTAGTATATACAAACAGTTTTGATCCATTCTAAAATAACTTAAGACAAGTGCTGGTTTCTGTAATAACTGCAGTATATAAAAGTGTGAAGGTTAGGAATGCTCATGACCTTTCCAGAGGAACAGGGTTTAATACACAACACCCATATCAGGTGGCTCACAACTGCCTGTCTCTCCCATTCCAGAGGAGACTAAGCTCCCTTTATGGCTTTCACAGACACATGCACACACTCAGGCATACACATGCACAGATACAGGCACATACACACAGATACATAAGTAATATACATATCTTTCTAAAGAGTCTAAATGAAAAGTTAAACTGGAGAATCATTTAAAAAAATCTTAGGCTTTCAATTTTGTCTTTATACCAACATTCTAATATATCATATAGTCTTCAAGCAATATTTTAAGGAACAATGTAATATTGTATAAAGTTATTGAAATACTTTCAGTGCACCGCAATATTTGAAATGTTTTTCCCATGGATTTTCAGAGCTTATAGAAACGACTGAGGCAAATAGAGAGTATGATCTTCCTTAACATCAGGGAAGGTAAAGAATGAAAGGACTGGAAAAGAATCGGATTCCCAAAGAAGCAGCTTAAATCTTCCAAAGGATAATTTCTGTAAGCAATTTTCCAAACTGCTTGTTATGGGTTGGTTAAATAAAACTAGAATAACTGCTCAGAGCCACAAATCTCAAGTAAACTGATGACAAAAATCATGTTTTTGTAGCTTTATTTCTGGTACAAAGCAAACAAAAATTCAAAAGGTAAACTCATGGTCACAGATGTGGCTAGCTATCTCCCATCTCAAACACCATGAGTATTGAGCCACTCCAAACTGCCACTTACTGAAAAGTTAATCCAGTAATAACTGAATGTGGTTAATTATTTCTTCCCCAGTTGATCTAAGTAGGGAAAGCACAGTTGTCATGCCCAAACATATTTCATCCTGTACAGAATGTCCTTCTGATGCCTATGTCAATCAAAGTCTCAATGGACAACCTTGACCAAGCTGGTTCCAGTTCTTGCCCAGATTTTTATCTTCCAAGCTGTGCTAGCCTCTTTTTACTTTGATCTTTAAGATCTCCTTTTGTATTTCTATTGTGGGATATTTTGATAAGACTGTGGCACTCATAAGACTTGCCTAAAGTGAAACCTTGAATCAGGGCCAGAGACAGTGACAAGCTGACCAGAATTGGCCATAAAGAAGCCAACAATTTGGATAGAGAAGATGCACAGGAAGGAAAGGGTGGACACCTGAATTTGGCATTTCATTTTGATCCACAGAAAAAAAAGGGACATGTCTCTTGTAGTGTCTTTGGTGTAGGTTTTCATCCCAGCCTTTAACTCCTGAGTCTTATTGATAAGTAGAATGATAGAGACTCAAGGCCACAGGACCAGAAGACCTTCCAGGCTGAGGATTCAGTGGCCAGTAGGGCACTGACTTGGGGACCACGAGCGCACTAATGTTAATTAAAATATTGGTAGATTCATGTGCACCTGCTAAGCTGACAGAAAAAAAAAAGCTTCATTTCTTGACCATCTTTGGCTCTTTTCCTAGGAAGGTGCCCTGACCTTATCTGCGTTATCCAACCCAAGTTTTAGTCTCTCATATTTGTGTTTAGAAAGCAAATTGGTCTCTAAGAAGCAGAGAGAGATGGATCTCCAATTTGTAGATCACACCTGTGGGAACAAATTTCCAGTGCTAAATTTTGTCTTCACTGTGAAAAATATAGCTAAAAGAAAATGATCAGTTTGTGGAGAAGCTGTGAAGGGAAAAGTAAAAATCAATTCACTTTACCTAAAAGAAATTCTGGATCATTTCTTAGTCATATGATAAATATATATGTATATTTAGTCACAAATTACTATGCCCATAGTTACTTTCATATGCAGTGGGAGATATTTTGGGTAAATAGCTTTAAAGTGAGGGGAAATGTTGGAGCAAGCGACTTTTCTCTCTCAATGAAAACAAATGCTATGATGCATAGTTTTCCATTTTCCCCCCAAGGAAGCATTACCTTTGCCTCTGCAGACCTAGAATGTTTAACTAGCTCAGTTGACCAGAGTGCCATCTCCTAGTCTGACAAGGAGCAGTTATTTAGCTAGGAGAACACCAGGGTGGTTACTAGGTTACAGATGAGTCATGCTGTCCTCAGCGAACTCAAGTGCTGTGACGACCCAATCAGTTTCCTCCTCCAAATCCCTAATTAAAAAAATATTTACTTCAAGAGCTAGAGCAGGAGGTGCAGCTTGGTTGTAGATCATGTGCGGAACACTCACGAGCTTGTGCTTTGAATGTACAGTGTTTGGTCCACTGCAAAACAAGGAAGAGGGACAGAATAATGAAGGAAGGAAGGAAACTGAATCATAGTGGTGGTCAGAATTCAAAAGAGCATATAACTCATCTCTCAACACAAATAACCTAAAATAATCCCCCCTCTCTCGCACACACACAACACATACAATGGTTTTCAAAAACCTATAAGCATCTATGTGTAATAAATTTCCTAATCTTATTTTAAAAATCAGTCTGTCTAGACCATTGGTTTTTATATAAACTAAAAGAAAATGTAAATGAAATAAAGCTATAAAATGCTTAAAAATTTAACACTAAGTATATTCATTTTATGAAAAAACTACATTTTACTGAAAACCATAAGATGTAAGCAGATCTGAAGATATTCAATCCTGCAAAGTGAGATGATGCATTGGTAAAGCTCTCAGGCTTCAGCTAGCTCTCCCTCTTGTTGATCTACAGTCAGTGAAATTCCAAATACAATAGAATTACAAAAGCAACATTAATGACTACTCAACCCCATCAGAAGGATGAATTATAACAATTTCCCCAATGGAAATGTGGGACTATGTGGTCAGATTTGTCTTTTGTTTCTAATACCAATGTAGATTATTTGCTCAGAGATAGCTTTGGAAAATTCTTTATGCATAGACCTTAAACCTTTCTAAAGTTTCTTTCTCCAATTGTCAGTTTTCGGTGTGGACGAGCAAGGCCCCCAGAACAGGAAGAGATCACATCCTAGCTGCTTCCAGCCATGGGCCCACTAGGTACCAGGATGCTGACCTGTGGAACACAGTTATCTTTCAGTGTGAGAATATTCATGAAATGGTTAAGAATGTGAATAATTCTTTTGTGGATATAAATAATGACACTAGGAAGAATAAGACAATGGAAATATTGGCTAATTAAGGAAGTCATCTTGGGACATCTGGTTACAAAACTAATTTATAATGGAAAAATCAGTTATGGTTGGCTTAAATTACTGAAAATGAAATTTCTTGAAGCATATATTTCCTTCTTCATTCCTTTCTTCACTTTTATTTTCCTTTTTGGTAAATTTTGACAGACAATTGTGTGAGAACTTGTGTGGGTGTACATAGAAAGACATCTATGCTTAGAGTGCTGAGAGGTGATGGATTTATCTAATCAGGAAACCTAACCCAATGATATATGAACAGTTTCTTCCACCATCATATTTTATGTAAATTATCTCAACAGGAGAGACAGTCCTCATGAGAGCAGGAGAAACTTCTTAAGGTCCTCTCAGCTGCATGGAAGAATTCGACTGCTCAAAGGGAAGAGATACATACCATTTCTTGGATGCTACAGTTCTGGGCAGTAATCTGAAGGATGCCAGACATGACTGGATAATTTAACTCCTTTGAGTGGATGCAGCCATAATTGTTTAAATAATAGAAGGAAAACATAGATCTTCTTTAAAGCTTTCTTACTAATTCATCTAAGGGCTGAGGCGAAAGCTCAGCAAGTAAAGTGCTTGTCTTCTAAGAATGATGCCTGCTTTTTATCTCCACAGTGAGCATCTAAAAACCCAGGCATGTTGCTGCCCACTTGCCATCTCAGGGCAGGGCACAGAGAGTCAGATGAATCCTCCAGCGTCTGTGGCCAGCCAGTCTGCCTTTGTTGTGAAAACATGTTCTACGAGAGATGCTGTTGCAAAAAGAGAAGAAAGGACGTATGGATGTAAGGTGGCTGGCCTCTGGCCTCTGTGTATGTACATGCTTCTTCACACACTGAAGCACATACACATATACACACACTTATGTATATGAAAGTATTGCCTTCAAATTATGTGTGCAACATAACAAATTTTACAGTGAAACACTGCATACACGTAATTATTACCTAAGTTGTATTTTGTACAAATAATTGTAAAGGAATACTTTTAAAGTGTATGCTTTAATAGGCTACAGAGTTGGGATTATACTTTACATTTTACTGTATATTTATATTTTACTTACATGTGTCCATTAAAATTTCATAATATAAACTATTAATTGTCAATTATGTAATGATAGCCAACACATATATTAAGTTTGGAGCAAAGATTTAAAACCTGCAATAAAGATAGATAAGAACACTAATATATTCTGTCAATTTTATGACAGAATAAAATGTGTGATTACAATGGAAGCTGTATGATGATATGGAATATAAAGATTGATTTAAATTCTTACATGATAATAGTTACTTGGGAAATATATGCACATAGCACTGTTATTTTTTCTAGACACTTTTCTGGGAAGTCTTTCTTAATGTTTCTGGTTAGAATTAGTTTCAGACTTTTTCAAATACTCTTTTAAACAATAAGATCACATTTTATCCTGTGTTATATTTGCTTATACAAAAGATGACTCCAAAACTCAATCATATTATATTTCCCTATCATGGCAACACAACATAGTTTTTTACATAGATTACTGTAACATTCCAAGTCTCTCTTCTTGGAATAGATTGTAGATGGAGGGCTTTTCTCCATCTCTCTTAGTTCCATTGGACCAGTTTCTCTCTACCCACAGGGTTTCTCTTGCTAGTTCCTGCAGCCACTTATGAAATAACTACTCTAAGGCTTATTATCAGTTACAATTGTTTGACCAATGTCTTAGGCCACCTACTGGCTAGCTCTAACTACTAAATTAACCCATTTCTCTAAATCTGTGATTTACTGGTGCCGCATGTTACTCCCTTGGCAGCTACATAGCATCTCTTCGACTCCACCTACTCTCACTCTGTATCTTTGTTTGGACTTCCTGTGTAGCTTTACTCTGCCAAGTCATTGGCCAAAACAGCTTTAATCATCAACCAATAAAAGCAATACATATACAGAAGGATTATCCCATATCATCTCCCCTATTCTTTCTAATTAAAAAGGTTTCAATTTATAAAAGCAAAATTCCATGTAACAAAACAGTTATCAAGAAAGAATTATAGTTACAACATTTAGTCTATTTGTATTTGACAAATTAAAAAATACTCTATCATCTATCCTATTTTTGTGAGTGTAAAGTTTTATATCTGATGTATCTTTTATTATAAAACTAAGGAAAACTATAATTATAACTACCTACTCTTCAACCCCATCAAAGACACCAAAAGGATGCAATATTATATAAATAAACAGAAAGTCAATTGCAAGAAACTTCCAAATTTTAGAAATGAGAGAGACAACAGATATTTATAGATAACTCCAGAATTTGTCCTTTGAGCTCCACATAATTGCTGTCATAATGGTGTCTGCACTCACACATGAACACAATAATAAAAATAAAAATGTATATATCTTATTCATATCTTCTTTTCCTTTTCTTCATAGTAAACACATAAAGAATTATTGGTTCTTCCTTTACATGATATCCAAAAGCAAATGTACATCTGTAAGTTCTGTTACCATAAAAAAAAAAAAATAGAATACTTGCCTAAGCAATCGCAGCCTCCCGATAGTCTCCTTTCATCATTGTTGCTAATGGTTTATTCTCAGTTCAGTTGCTGCAGTCATTACTCAGCGTGCATATGGAGTCACACTGCTCTATGGCAAGCTCTATTTATAGCTTCCTTTGACAGAGTGCTCAGAATTGTGGCATTGCTTAGAAAGCTCTGCTTGCTGTTTCTTTTTGTTTGTATCCTCATCTCATTTTTCTCTACTTGACTGCTAATGATGAACTCTTACAGGGTTCTGCATCATCTGAGCTCACAGGCCCAAATGGTCTCTGTCTCCACCAAGAGAATATCCTTCAGGTCAAACCATAACCATCAGTTGTCAAATGATTACAATTTGGATTCTTAGCACAAGATGAACAATTCAGAATGGAGATGGGGAAGTCAGATGTGCACTCACCATTGTTCAGTGTGCATGAAACATGCTTTTTTCCCATTCCACATCTAAATAAATTCTGGAACTCATAATGCTTACAGAAAACAATTCTCAAATAAGAGCAGAATTAAAATTGCATATAGGACATTCAGTAAAATAAAAACCTTGAGCTGCACCAAGGTTATCTTATTTAGCAAGTCTGAAGTATAAATGAAGCCTTTGGATTCCTTATCAGTTTCCAGGTGAAGCCGATTCTGTGGGTCCAGGGACCATACTCAAAGAACCAGTGTTTTCAAAAATTTCACAGCAGAATTATGGAAATAGGACTTAGACACAAGCAAATGTTCAAAACTATAAAGTAATTTCTGCTACCATACAAGTTTGAGACTGCTGTTTGCTGGGCTCACATGTTCTCATCTCGTAGACCAGTGAGTATTGCTTAACTGACTCATTCAAGGTAGTTACTAAATGACTATTTGGTTATTTGCCTATTTGATTTTTTTTATATAAATCTTTTAGTTTCGTGAGAACAAGAGTACATTAACACCTTTCTCAACTTCAAGCAAAGACAGACACAAAATAATATTTTTTGAGACAAGGTTCTCACTCTATAACCTGCTGTGGACTGGAACTACATATACCAGGCTGGCCTTAAACTAAGAAATATCCATCTACTTGCTTTTGGCTCCCAAGATATGAGATTACTGGCATGTGTCACCATGTCAGTTATGGTAAACTTTCCTTTTTAGAATCACTGAAATCATGGAATACAAAGGAGGATGAATTTGTGAATGACTGAAGATTCAAATATTTAGTGTTCACAAATTATATCGTTGTTAGACTTAGGCAGTCATTTTGTTGAAATGATAATAGGTGGGAGGTACATTGATGAAAACTGATTGAATGAATGGAAAGTAGAAATAATAACTCAAGGCACTTTCAAAGTAAAGTAATCCACAAGGCAACAAAGTAATAATGTTTGCAATTAAGTTTTTTTTTAATTTCTTTCTTTCTTTCTTTCTTTCTTTCTTTCTTTCTTTCTTTCTTTCTTTCTTTCTTTCTTTCTTTCTTTCTTTCTTAAAGATTACTGCCTCCTCCCTGCCGCCACCTCCCATTTCCCTCCCCCTCCCCCATTCAAGTCCCCCTCCCTCGTCAGCCCTAAGAGCAATCAGGGTTCCCTGCCCTGTGGGAAGTCCAAGGACCTCCCACCTCCATCCAGGTCTAGTAAGGTGAGCATCCAAACTGCCTAGGCTCCCACAAAGCCAGTATGTGCATTAGGATCAAAACCCAGTGCCATTGTTCTTGACTTCTCAGCAGTCCTCATTGTCCACTGTTCAGCGAATCCGGTTTTATCCCATGCTTTTTCAGACCCAGGCCAGCTGGCCTTGGTGAGTTCCCGATAGAACATCTCCATTGTCTCAGTTTGTGGGTGCACCCTTCGTGGTCCTGAGTTTCTTGCTTGTGCTCTCTCTCCTTCTGCTCTTGATTTGGACCTTGAGATTTCAGTCCAGTGCTCCAATGTGGGTCTCTGTCTCTGTCTCCTTTCATCGCCTGATGAAGGTTAATATTCAGGAGGATGCTTATATGTTTTTCTTTGGGTTCAACTTCTTATTTAGCTTCTCTAGGACCACGAATTATAGGCTCAATGTCCTTTATTTATGGTTAGAAACCATATATGAGTGAGTACATCCCATGTTCCTCTTTTTGGGTCTAGCTCACCTCACTCAGGATAGTGTTTTCTATTTCCGTCCATTTGCATGCAAAATTCAAGAAGTCATTGTTTTTTACTGCTGAGTAGTACTCTAATATGTATATATTCCATATTTTCTTCATCCATTCTTCCATTGAAGGGCATCTAGGTTGTTTCCAGGTTCTGGCTATTACAAACTGACAAAGGTCTGATCTCCAAAATATATAAAGAACTCAAGAAACTAGACCGTAAAAGGCTAATCAACCCAATTATAAAATGGGGCACTGAGCTGAACAGAGAATTTTCAACAGAAGAAGTTCAAATGGCCAAAAGACACTTAAGGTCATGCTCAACTTCTTTAGCGATCAGGGAAATGCAAATCAAGGCAACTTTAAGATACCATCTTACACCTGTCAGAATGGCTAAAATAAAAAACACCAATGATAGCCTTTGCTGGAGAGGTTGTGCAGAAAGGGGTACACTCATCCATTGCTGGTGGGAATGCAAACTTGTGCAACCACTTTGGAAAGCAGTGTGGAGGTTTCTCAGGAACTTTGGGATCAACTTACCCCTGGACCCAGCAATACCACTCTTGGGAATATACCCAGAAGATGCCCTATCATACAACAAAAGTATATGCTCAACTATGTTCATAGCAGCATTGTTTGTAATAGCCAGAACCTGGAAACAACCAATTAAGTTTTTTTTAAAGGCAGTAATTTCATCTATGATATGTAATGAATAGAAGACTAGAAATGACAGATACATTGAAATTTTTGGCAAAACTATACTGATACTATGAGGTACTTATGTTATAGGAATGAAACTAAAGGTAGAAATAGAAGGCCGACCTTGAAGGAATGAAAAGCTGTCTATTATTGGAACAGACAGGCTGTGAGAGTCTTCAGTGCCAAGATGAACTAATGTATAGAGGAAAATGAAAAGATTAGTTTCCAAAAGAGTTAGTTTTCTCTTTCACAATACTATATTATGGTACCAAGAATTGGAGATAAAACTGCATATTTTTATTTTTAATGAACGTCATTTTTATTAGTTTCATGTTTGTGAACAGAAAGTCCCCACATACTCATTCAACTCACTTCCCCTCAAGTCTCTGTCACGAGTACAGCCTGTTAGCATGTTACATTCCTCATAGATGATCAGATAGCATTAACATCGCTGCACTATTAACTGAAGACCATAGTGCATCATGAAGTTTGCTCTGTGTTGTTCATTCCATGGGTTTTGACAGATGTATGATGACTCATATCTAGCATTACAATGTCTTATAGAATAGCTTTACTGTTCTAAAAATTCTCCGCGGTTCACCTACTCATCATCCTTCCCCCACCCCACCCTTAAGCATCTGGCATCCACTGTTATTTTCATTGTTTCCATAGTTTTGCCTTTTCTAGAATGCCATACAAATTGAATCATACAGTATGTAGCCTTTTTCTGATTGGTCTCTTTCTCTTGGCAATATGTTAATTTAAGGTTCTTCCATCATTTCACATTTGAAATCTCATTTATTTTGCCATAGATTATCTATTTACCTTCCTAAGCACAAGAAATTTATTTCCAAGTATTGGCGACTGTGAATGAAGGGGCCATAAGTGGCTGTATATAAATTTCTGAGTAGGGTAGAAATGGGGAGTGCAGAAGATGTGCAACTTTCATAAAGTTTCACAGTCTTCAGAGAAGTTCATAACTCATTGGGAAACCTTCGTGTTTTATTGTACCTAAGAAAAAATCTCATCTATTGTGAGAAAGCACGTCTATAAAGCTATAGAATATACATTGTCTGGTGCTATCCTTTATTTCAGCCATTCACTGAGATTATAGAATACATGCCTGTTTAGAGAGGGGTTAAAAATGAATCCAGACACATCTTCACATCTTACACACACACACACACACACACACCTCTTCAGAATTATTTGCTCATTTTTAAGATATTAACATATGTAAATTTGGAAGGATATTTTTATTCACTGAGCATTATTTATATTCACTAATAGTTATATAATTACCACACGTTGACTATCAAGTTCTTAGTATAATCTCATTACTTTAATATAAGGGTTCCTGGTTAATATATAGATACATTCAATACATGTTTTATCAAATTAAAGGAAAAAAAATCTTCAGAATAAAGTATACATGTCAACAATAATTCAACCAGAAAAGAATGAATGCCAGAAATATAAATTAGAAGATTCATAAGAGAGCAGTTTTGTTTTTCCCATTTCTATATAAAGGACTTTGTTTTACAAGCAAAGTAACAAATGGCTTAAAACAATCCGCTTGTTGCTAGGCTCTTAGATACCTAAACAGACCCTATGCTTTTTAAGTTTAAGCATGACAAACTGGAATGTTATAAAGATGCTTAGTGAAGTAAGAAGATGACTCATGACAAAACTGAGAGTGTCTCTTCCTTAGAACAAGCCCCTGGTATTGTATGACAGACATTACTTTGCCTTTTGGATTTCTTCCTCTCAACCTTCAAAGCGACAGCCTTATAGTCACAATGGATCTTCACACACACACACACACACACACACACACACTCACACTAAATAAAAAAATAAATAAAATGTTTAAAATTGTTTCACAAAAAGATGTCCTATATTATAGATTATTATGCCTCTTATAAATAAATAAAATATTTGTGGAATATGTTTTGATTATTCTGCCTGTCTGTTTTAGATATAATTAAGCAATTATTTGAGTCATACAATCCATTTAGTATAATGAAGGCAAATTTTCAATAAAAGATTTGGTCCAAAAGCAGGAGGCATCAAAAGATGCAAACACCATGTACATAAAATGAGAAGGGAGCTTAAAACTGAAATTTCTGAATATCTGTGAGCTATTCCTGTTTCATTGTTTAGCGGTTGAGTTGGGGTAGTCACACCCACCTCACAGTTCCCATGCAAGGATGGAAGACAGAGGAGTCTGATGCCCCTGTGTGTGTATGAATGCCGTTTGGAACTGTTGATGGGATACTGGTATTGAATTATATTACATTTTTAAATGTACAATTTAAAATGTGGTTTTGCATTTTATATGTGGTATTTGTTTGTATTGTGTGGGGTGGGAAGTCAGTTACAACTGAAGATTCCTGTCATCTGGTTGTAGAGAAATGATGTTAGTATAAACGCGAGTAGAGTATTCACCTAAATAAGATGGCACTTAGGAAATAGAATTCATCAATATTTCATTCGTTGAAGGCCCCTACTCCCTGTCCATTGGTCTGTCTCTGCCATAAAATGTTGTTGGAGATCCCTTAGAAATAAGATAAATACTAATCTGAGACTTGTCTCACCCTGATCAGATAAAAGTCATGAAGATAAGCAACAACATAAAACAAAAACACAAGAGAAAGAAGGAATGTGGAGTTGTGTGAATAGGGAGGTGGAGGTGATCGCGGAAGAGCTGGAGAAGAGGAAATAATATAACCAAGTGTATTGCATAAAAATTAATTAAAAATAACAAGTTTTAGTTAGCATGTGGGAGGAAGAAAACCCTTATTGCTGCAGGTGAGAATATAAATTAATATAATAACTAAGGACATCAAAGTGGAAGTCCCTTTAAAAAATAAAAATATAGCTATCATATGACCTAGCTACATCACCTCCTGCTTTTCATAAACACTTCCAAAAACTTGGGACCAAGTATTCAAATGCATAAGTCCATGAGAGTTGTTATCATTCAAACTATCACAGAAAGTGATATTATCATTTTCTATCATTTCTATAATGTATATAAGAAGTAAGAAAAAGGAAGAAAAATCTGTTATAAGAAAAGATTAAAATCCACTTAAAATGTTAAGCAGGTTATTTAAAAAAAAAGAGTATAGAACCCATAGAGAAGACTATAAAATAAACTGAGGAAAATAAACAGAATATACATATCATAATTTTAATCGATAATTATTTTAAATATCATGCTTGGAGTTGAGAACATTTTACTTAGCAGTATCTCACCATACATGAAATATTTAATGAGTATTAAATCTGTTGTATATGCAATGAAAATATTTAACTTCTTAGCAGTATGTAATATTAGATTAAATATTTTCCCCATGAATTTCAAGATTTTGGTTATAGGTAATTACTAGAAGAGAAAACTAAAGAAGAATGTTGTAAGTTGCTGTTTTAAGCTGTTGACTTGACATATTGCTGTTTGATACTGCTTTGTCATTCTGTCTCTGAATTAGCTTGCACCCCAGATCGTTAAAATAACCTTTAATTCATCAGTTCAGTATATAATTTTAATTAAATTTAATAATTTCATACTTGTATAGATATTTTCATGTTTCTGGCTGATACAATTGCCATAGGCTACTATTGAAAATGCTCATCTGTGTTAGAAACACCAGGCTGGCTAAGAATTGAGTGCAATTTTGTCAATGTTTTTCATAAGTCTGCCTGAAGGTGGATTTGTCATGTGCTTCATGGCATATGGTTGGGAAATTGCCCACTGAACATCAGAGAAATTCAACATCAAAGCACTAGATAGGAATATCCAGTCACTGCTTTTAGGTCCCTGTAATTAGATTGTTCTAAGACTGATCTGTAAGCTGGCTCTCAGGACAGCTCTGAGGCATGGTTCCTCACATGCCTCTCGGATGGCTGGAACACAGTTTCCTTCCTTTCTCTGCCAGCCTAGAAGAGAAGGGAGCTATTTCATTCCTCCTTCTCCTTTCTCATTTGGATTAGAGGGAAAACTTCTGTTCTGGCCCAGTGGACAATTTATTCCTGGAAATTAGTCACAGGATAAGCCACTTAAGACATTCACAACTCAGAATTGAATGAATTTAACAAAAACAGCTTGATTAAACTTGTTGTTTGTCTATATAACTTTTTCTTTAAATATTGTATTGTGTTAGCAAAAAAATAGGGGTGGAGCACCATAGGCACACAATGGGAAAACAGTCCTCTTCTGATTCATTGCTCTGTAAAATCTGAATCTACTTATTTTATGGAATTGAAAATGTATATGAAGTAAGAACCATAAAAGAACAAATCAGCATTTCTACAAAAATAGAACTTATGAGTCTAAAAATAATTATTAGCAAGATATGAGTTATTTTTAATAATTTGATGTTTGAATTTTTGTTATGTTATGTCTATGCTTTCATAGTATATTTTATTAATTTGTAGCCAAATTGTTTACCATGATATGGCAGTCTTTTTCATTACTCTTATTCCTTGAAGCTAGTACAATTTTATATTTTTGCATGATCTTATAGTGTGGATAAGAATTGATCCCATTTGATAATTTCTCAAAACAGTTAAGACAATGATTATTTTAAGTTGTAAAATATCTGATATTACTCCTCAGAATTTGTTTTCATTATTTAAAAACCATGTGATAATTTATATAAAGTACTGATCATCCACACGGATAAGTCTGTTTATTCAACACTACACAAAACACTTTTGGGTTTTGTTGTTTTGTTTTGTTTTGTTGTTTTTTGTTTTTTTTTTTCTCGAGACAGGGTTTCTCCATAGCTTTGGAGCCTGTCCTGGAACTAACTCTTGTAGACCAGGCCTCAAACTCACCAAGATCCGCCTGCCTCTGCCTCCTGTGTGCTGGGATTAAAGGCATGCGCCACCGCCAGGCTCTACACGATACACTTTTATATTTCCACTCATTCTCCATGAAGTCCATTTACATATTTCACAAGTCCAGGGGTTACAGAATAGGAGTGCTATTTTAAATTCTCATTCTTGAAAATCTTGTGTTTTCTCTTCAGATCATTCTACCAGCTTCTAATGTCTGGATCCCATAATAATCAAATCTTACCTAAAACATCATGTTTCATGGAGAGTAAATTCTCTTCTGAAGACCTGCCCTCATGCACTGTAAGAATAAGTTTCCTTTCCAATAGAGATAGCACTGTAGGTTTGCTAATTTAAAAATACATGATGTTGTTTAGGATATAACCAGTTCTATTATAATCATTCCTCTTGACCATTCCTTAATAAAGTCAGTTGACTTATTATTTGAGAAGGAACAAGTGCCAATAAATCTTCATGAAAAACAAAACAAACCATAAATGTTTCATTTATATGGACTGTTAAAGTCACTATCCATTGCATAGCAACAGATTTATTATCTTCTAACAAAAGTCTTATTTCAGAGAAGTTATTTAAAGACAGTGTAACAAACTGTCGAGTATCAACGAATATAATTTTCAATGGCCTTAAATTAAAAAAATAGAATTTTGCCTTCTAATTCACATGTATATACAAAACTACAATAGGAATTATCAATGTCTTTAATTTTTGGTAGAAACATAGCATTTGAAACATTGGATGTGCTGGGCATAGTGACATCTAATCTTTAATCGCAGCATCTAGGAGGCAGAAGCAGAGGCTGTACGAAATGTGTGAATTCTGGACCAGTCAGGGCTACATAGTGAGACTTTACCTCAAAAAAAAAAAAAAAAAAAAAAACAAACTCTTGTGCTGTATGCATGTGTATAATTCCATATTTGTGTACACAGATGCCCCAGAAGCCAGAGATTGACACTGGGTGTCTTCCTTTATTTTTATCTGTCTACTTTTAATAATATTAATTTAGATTATAATATAATTACCTCATTACCCTCTTTTCTGTCTTTCCTCCAAACACTCTATAGACCGGCTTCTTGCTTTCTTTCATATTCAAGATCTCTCCTATATTTTTATTAAATGCTCTATTTCTAAACACATAAATATAGCCTTTCTAGGTTTTGAGACAGGATTCATTGATTGAGCATGACAGCCTGGCCAGAATACCCAATGGATATTATAATTTTTTCTCCTTCCTAGCTCTTGGGTCACATGTACATACTAACGCACATGAGTTTTTACATGGGACTGACGATCACATTACTGTAATAAAGAAAGTTTACAATTGGTAGCTTCAGATAGTTCATGTGAATTATCTCCTTTCATCTTGTAACAATACATTTGAAGTGCATATTTTATCACCTCTCATTTAATGTGTATAGATAGATGAACATATAATGTTATTATAAGAAGAGTAATTAACTCAGAGTTAGAACTCAAGCCATGTTACTGTGATTGTCTGGTGCCCAGGGCTAAATTGCCTATTGTTGCAAGTTTGGAATGAATTAATGGTTGGATCCTATATATTTGTGAATACATTATTGACACCATCCTTTTAAAGAATACTGTATTCCTGTAGTAAATCTTTTATATAAATTTCACCTACAATCAGAGTTTTGATGCTTGTGAAATTGAGCTATATTTAGAAACATAGAAAATGCTTTTGTCCATCTAATTGTTTTAATCGAAGAAAGAAATCAGTGGAAAAATAAATTGATAGCATTCACATGGTGATAATTCTGAATATATGTAGATAAAGAATGAATAAAAATTATATACATATATACACATATGAACATATACTTATGGCAAAATTATATCAGTCAGATCTGTACTTAAGACACTTCTGTATGGAATCAATAGAAAGACTTCTATCTAGCATGAGGATTTCTTAAATGAATTTCCATGAGAGGGAAATTCTAATTTTTCACTAAGACCCTAAAAAATTCTTAAAGACAAAGTTGGTCATGAAGTCTGTAGTTTTGCAAACTAAGCTAAGTCATGAACCATCCATCATAGACCTAGCTTCTTTACTGAACAATCTTGACTTTAGATATTAATTCAACCATGCATTTGACCTTTCCTACGTAATATTAAATAATCCTGAAAATTTCTAAGAATAAATGGATTTTGATTGCAGTAAAATGTCCTTGAAAATTTTAAACAATTGTGATATATCTGCTCGGATACTCCTTGAATACCTTTTGTTCTGATGGGGTTTATTTTGTTTTTGCAGAATCTGAGCATTTCATTCAGAAAGATTTAAGATTTAAATATAGAAAATATTTTTCTTTCTTTTTTTTCTCTTTCCTTTATTTTTTTTTTTTTTTTTTTTTTGAGACAGGGTTTCTCTGTGTGGTATTGCTTGTCCTGAAACTCGCTTTATAGACCAGCCTGGCCTGAAATCAGAGCTCTGCCTGGTGCTGGGAGTAAAGGTGTTTGCACCACCACCTGCCTGAAAACATTTTCTTACTACCAACATTAATAATAAGATATTGTTCCATGGGGTTTCTTGTCATTTCACACACCACTAAATCTTTATACAGTATCAAAAGGAAATAAAAGTGAAAATGATAATACGGAAACACTTTAGAACATAGCAGAAAAAGGCTGGTCCTATTAATATATATTACACACTTTTAAAGCTTCATGTTTATTATTCCTCTGTCTGATTAATACAGAAGTCAATGTATGATGCAGCTGAAGGGATGACTCAATGGTTAAGAGCACACGCTGCTCTTACACAGGACCCTTGTTAAGTTCCTAGGACTCAGGTTGGACAGGTCGCTGTCTCCTACATCTCCTGCAGTCCTATTCAAGGGTGTCCCAAACCTCTGACCACCATAAGCACTGGCATACATGTGCATCACACACACATGAATATAATTAAAAAGGAGAGTAAAAGCCAAGTATGAGCTGAGTTCCAGCAAACCTGCAAGCCTGAGTTACATGCTGAGACCCTTTCACGTGCAGAAAGGGGTTGTTGGGTTTTTTGTTTGTTTGTTTACATTTTAAATATAAAGTAAGGAATAAAAAGGTCTTCAGAGACTCCCAGTAAGTGAAACCTCCCAAGGCTAGTCTCATCAGCATCCTCTTCATTCTGCTCCTGCGATGAGGATTCTTCTCCACTAAGATTTAATGCTTCCATGAATGATCTTCATCAAATCCAGCCTGGTTTTTTTTTTTTTCAGATAGCTCATGCTCAGTTTTCTCTATTCCTTTCTGTACAATCCTTCTCTCTGTGTAAACTCACCTGCCTCTGACAATGAAGTCTGTTGAGCTTGCCTCTAAGGAGAAAATGAATCGTGTTTGTTAACTGCCTCCACCAGACCATCTCCGATCCTCCTAATTGCTTTTTATTTAAAAATTTATACCGTGTCTGTTATGCTCATTTACTTCTTCCTATTTATTACTCAAGCTTTGGACTTCATCAAATATTCTGTGAATTGCTCAAAACTCTCTTTTTCACAAGAATTGAAATCATCTGGCATTTCTTTGTGCTGTCATGCTCTCTGCGGTTTCTTCCAGTGTCTCCTCTAGCTTTCCCTTCTCACTTCTAAGTCCTTTGATAACGGGCTGTTCTCCTCAGTCTGATATCTTCTTTTCTCCTTCTTCCATAACGTTTGTCTGCTCCAAAATTATGAGTATCTGGAGGCAGAAGGCTCTTTTCTGTCTAGCTCAATCCCACCAGTGCCCACAGCCACTTATCAAGATAACCTCTGAGGTTTATTATCAGTTACAATTGTTCGGCCAGTGGCTTAGGCTTCTTACTGACTAGCTCGTCTCTTATAAATTAACCCATTTCTACTGATCTGTGCATCACCACATGGACATGGCATTATCTCTGTTCTGGAATCTCTCTTATTCGGGGGCTACATGGCATCTCTCTGACTCCACCTTCTATTTCCCTGTATCTTTTTTTTTTTTTTGATTTCCTGCCTTCCTATATATTGGCTGTCCATTGGTTGAAGCTGCTTTATTCATCAACAAATAAAGCAACACTCATATAGAAGGACAACCCAAATAATCTTCCATTTTCTGTCTAATTAAAAATGAAGATTTTAACTTTTATATAGTAAAACTACATATAACAAAACAGGTATCAAGGAAGAATTACAGTTACATATTTAGTCTATTTGTATTAGACTATGTAATAATTTCGTACTTAAAGAAAATACTCTATCATCTATCTTTGTGAGTCTAAAGTTTTAATCTAATTTATCTTTTATTGTAACTAAGAAAAACTCTAACTCTATCTGTCTTCCAATGACCCGTTTACCTATGAAAACAGGATGAGCATTGCAACAAGCTTCTAAAACGCTAGTACTGACAGAGACATCTCGCTGCCTGGACAGTCACCCAAAGATGTTTTGCAATGTTGGGGCAACCATCTTCAACCTATAAGTCCAGAGCATTTAGCAGACATTTTATTGTAGCAGGAAATTTGACAATCTGTTCTGCCTTGTACTGTCAAAGTTTGTCAGATGTTTTTTTCTGTATCCTGCGTAATGTCTGTCAGTTTCCTCTGTGAAGCAGGAATCCTGAAATCTTTTCTATTGTATGGTGTAAATATTTTAATTTTCCAAATTCTGCAAAATGAAACACATTCATTTGTCAAATTTTATTTCTTTGCATACCTTTAAGCTTATAGTTATACAGGTTATTTGAGAATTACAGGTTAATAGTTACTCATGTTTGTCATACATTTAGTTATGTTAGGTTCTCTAGGTGCACAGAGATATACTGTGAATAGATAGGTAATCTTCAAACACTTTAAAGACCTGTAGAATATTGACACTTAATAACTCAGGATTTCTGATGTGAGACACAATTGCTACTGGCAGCACTGATCTGTTCCCAAAAGAATGTTGGTCACTAAAGCTACTCCACCTGGAGCTTGTTTTCTTCTTGGTAAAACTGGTCTTGTGGGCAAAGAACTGTCCTTGCATTTACTCCTGGAAATGCTGTCCAAACTGGATAAGCAGGATTCACGCAAAAACAACTGATGAACCTTGCCAAGGCAAAATAGGACATTCTTTTGAATTTCCCGGGCTTCTGAAAATGGTGTTTCAGATACTCTAGGCTTCAGCCAAAGTTGGTTGCCTTAATGTTTCATATGACACTTTGGGTAACTGTTCATGTAGCCAGCTGTTTCTCTCATTTCTTACACCTTTTGGAAGTTGCTTGCTTGCACTTATTATTTACTCAGGTAATATTATTTTCCTTTTCAGTTCTTTTATGGGGCTGAAAACTAGTCACAGCTACTTTTTTTCTCATAACTTAGCTAAGACAATTTAGGTACAAGATTTAGACTCCTCAGGACAGAACAACTATTTAAATAATCTCTTTTATTTGCTAATTACCTATAGACTGGATATTTAATGTGCATTTATTGCTTGATGTTGTTCATGTTGGTTATAGTTCTATTTTTTGTGCATGTTTTTACCTTTTGTTTCTCCTGGACAATACTTGATATTTGATCTTATTGTTTATTGCTTTATATTATTGGGTTTAAAACCCTTGTCTTTAGGAAAAAGGGGAATTCTTGAGGGAATTCATTCAGCCAATAGATTTTGGGGTAGTGGCTCCTTGCATGTGGTCTGAGGTGCTATGTGTGGACTGGTAAGTGCAGAAAAGAAGCATACTCACTCTCTGGGGAGAGCAGAGTCAAAGCCAACTAGTCCTATTGTTCACATCTCCCTGGGGCAGAACAGTGGGATGTGGTGGTTTTCACCTTGTTCAGGGTTCAATGAGTCTGTGTTTTCCCCCTTGTATCCCATTTCTTTTGTATCCCCATAATAAAGACAGTTTTTGCAACTCTTGAAATACCTCTCACATTATCTCCTATCCATTGTTCCTTTAACACATTGACTTCATGCTACTCTTTAGACACCTAATAAGTATGTAAATATAAATCAGAGTCTCTTCCTTACTCCAGACCCGTGTTTCTAGTGATTGGTTATAGACCCTAACCTATTCCAAGGTTGATAATTCAATCATACCAACTCAGAACTAATGTTCCTTGGCAAATACTTTGATACGTTTTTGCTTGTTTTAAGAATGTTGGCTTTCTGCTTATCAGAAATGTTTCAGCAATGTTAAAAAGACCAAGGACAACGTAAACCAACAGGAAATATTTTTTGTTGTGTAAATTCAGGGCGATGGAAAGAGAACTTATTTCACTTTTTCCTTGCTCAGTCTTCTAGGAAGCATGTGTAAGAAGTATTTTTCTATGGAGTATGAGATCTTTTAGAGGCAGGACAGTAGGAGTGAAGTAGAGAAAAACACAGAATAAGGGAAGGATCAGTAGGATGGGAATGAGAAGGAGAAAGAGAGGGGGAGTAAGAGAGAAAAATAGAGGGCTAGAACCACAAAAGGATATGAAAGAGAGGGCTAAGGAGAACACAATAACAAAAGAATGTTTTCCTCTTGTATACTCAGGTTTATTAAGCTAAAGTATGTATTACCAAAAACAGGTATCATTCCTCATGGTGTATGCTTGGTGTGGTAGTCAGGTGTTAGTTTGACATAACCTGGAAACCCAGTTTCTTTAAGGGATTTCCTAGAGTAGGTTGGCCAAGGAGCCTGTCTGTTGGAGATCATTGCCATTCTATTCACTGATATGCAAAGACTCCCCCAGTGTCAGTGGACATCATCCCTAGGCAGAGAGGCCTACACTGCTTAATAATGGAGAAGGATGATGAGTAAAGCTATTCACGCATTTATTGCTGTCTTGATAATGGATGTAGTGTGACTAGGTCTCTCACCCTCCGGCCCTCATGGTCTCCCTGCTAGGATAGGTTGTAACCTAGAATTGTGAGTCAGACAAATTCCTTCTCTTCTAAGTTGCTGTGGTCAGAGTGTTTCATCATAGTAACAAGAAATGGAACTAGTTCACTAATTGCCTTATTTTCCATTTTCAGATGGAATTCTTGCTGTTGTTTTGGGTTGGTATAACCTGGTAGTAGGCTAACAATGGAAAGATTCATGTAAAAGTTCTCAATAAAAATTGCATGGGATAAGTTAACTAAAACATTTTACTTAATAGATATCCTGATTGCTGAGCTCCATTCCTGAGACTCATTGGGAATCTTTTTTCTTTTTAAATTTTACTTTTTAAAAACTATCTTTTAAAATTTTACATGTCAATCTCAGTTCTTTCTCTCTCCCCTCCTCCCACTCATCCCACCTTCTCCCCATCCCATCTCCCCCATTCACTCCTCAGTGAGGGTAAGGCCTCTCAGGGGAAGCAAGACCGAGCCTCTCCCCATTGTATGTAGTTAAGCAAGGTATCCCTCCCTAGGTCATGGACTCCAAAAAGCCAGTTCATTCTCTAGGGATAAATTCTGATCCTCCTACCAGTGGCCCCACAAATTGCCCAAGCCACAAAATTGTTTCCCACATTCCGGCGGCCTAGTTCAGTACTATGGAGATTCCCCAGCTGTCAGTCTAGAGTCAGTAAGCTCCCACTAGCTCAGTTCAGCTGTTTCTCTGGGTTTTCTCATGATAGTCTTGACTCCTTTGCTCATATTATTGGTCCTCTGTCTCTTCCACTGGACTTCAGGAGCTTGGACCAATGCTTAGATTTGGATCTCTGCATCTGCTCTATAAGTTATTGGATAAAGATTCTATGATGACTTTTAAGGTAGCCATCAATCTGATTACAGGGGAAGGCCAGTTCAAACATCCTCTCCACTATTCCTTTGAGTCTTAGCTGGGGTCATCTTTGTGGATTCCTGGGAATTTCTCTAGCACCAGATTTCTGTGTAACCCCATAATGGCTCTGTCTATCAAGATATCTCTTTCCTTGTTCTCCCTCTCTGCCCTCCATCAACTCAACCACTCCATTCCCTCATGTTCTCCTCCTCCCCTTTCATCCTCTCCACTTTCTCCAGCACTCCCAATTTACTCAGGAGATCTTGTCTATTTCCCCTTCCCAGGGGAACCATGTGTGTTTCTCTTAGGATCCTCCTTGTTACCGAGTTTCTCTGGGGTTGTGGACTCTTGATTTTTTCAATTTTCTAGTTTGTTGTGCCTGTGCTGCTGTAAAACAGTTTTTGATTTTTCTTCTCCATAAATAGCTTTTTCTGGCACTCACTAATATTATGTATTTTCCCAATAAACATTGTATTCTTTACTACCGAGTCCCCTTAAAAACAACCAGAGTTCTTTTAGCTGATCATCCCGAAGGCACTTTAAATTGGGATGCCATTTCAGACTCATTAGAGCATACAAAGAGATGTAACAGGAACCTGCCACTCATCATCAGCTTGCACTCTGAAGAAAAAGCAGGCCCTTGAATGTTTTCCTGCCCATTAACACTCAAATTGGATCTAAGGCTTATCTCTGTGTCCCTAATGTGCTTTTAGAATCACAAACATCCAGATGTAACATCAAACCGTAGGTAAAATTATAACTGAGAAGAAATTTATTTACATGGTCTTGTTCATGTTTATTTCAGTCACTGGTAAAAACATATTGAATCCAAGCAGCAGCTGCAGAAATGTCAAACACAGATCAATATACCACATGGAGCTTTGAGACACATTAAGGAATTGATTGCAAAGGGCATTCCTTATTGTGATCACTTGGCTTTAACTGTCTTTCATCTGTTTGAGTGATTGTTAATTATGAAACATACCTTTTATTGCATAATAAATTTGCATGATAAAATTGATGCACTTTAACTAAAATATAATTACATCACATCCCACTTTATTTCCTCCAGCCCTCCAACATTCCTTCCCTCCAATTCTATCCACGTCTTCCTCCTGTTCTCAAAGTAATATCCACCTTTTCTTTGATTACTGCTTTATATGTGTGGTATATATGTATGTATACATGTATGTATAGGTGTTTGCACAAATCTATAAATACAAGCTGTTAAATCCATTTTTGGTGGTGGAGTACATATGGTTTCAAGGTTAATCATTTTTTTGAATAACTAATTAGGAGGGTCATCCTTGGAAGAAGCTAATTATTCCTCTTTCAACAGTCATTCGGTGTCTTTAGTTCTTTTCTAGGGGTGAGGCACTGTTAATATTGTCATTGTTTGGGTTTTGTTTACATAGCAATTTGCAGCAGACACAGTCTAATAGCAGACTTTCTGTTATTCTGTTTCTTACAGTCTTTCTACCCTACTCTTCCATGGTGTTCCCTGAGCCACAGATACTGCTGCAGGTGAACCCATTGGGGCTGCTGCAGATATGCCCATTGGGGATGAGTTGTGCCTACTCAGAGCCTGGTGATCTTTATATTGTGTTGAGCTATGGTTTCTGGGGATGTTTTCCACTTGCTGTGAGGAGTAGTTTCTTTGATGAGTAATTATTGCTTTACTTATCTATGGGCATATGGATGAGACTTAGAGTATAGTTAGGGATTGTGCTTATCTATCAACATAATGGTAGTAGATTTGCTTCTAAGATCCATGACCTAACTAGTTCCAGTATGTTACCTTGCTTTCTAGTTCCAGACATGATTTCCATCATGTTGAGTGGGCCTTCAGTCCAATTAGCTGCTTATTGACATCATGTGAGTGCCCCTGATTGCACCTTTAGAGATATCTTGCCCTGATCACTCTTGCGATTCATAGGTGTCACCACAGGGTAAGATGATTAACTGCTTCCCTCTATCAAAAGCAGGCATGGTAATTTTTCCTATTATGTAAGCTAGACCACAGAAATAAGGCTTTCAGGTTAGATCCAGCAGGAATCATCTCAATCTTGTATCCTAACTGTATAGTGTCTTCAGCAATAGGAGTGTCCCCTCAACCTCTGGCAGGAAGCTAAGAGCCACAACAATGGTCTATATTATTTTGTGAGTCACTTGAAGTATCCTATCATATCCAATCACTCAGAATTATTTTTCTTAGGCCTGGTACTGGGGTTTTGTTAATGTGGGTTCTTGTGGTGAGCATTGTCAACCCAACTGGCATAACTTTATTTAATACCAATCCATAGACACATATATTAACAGGTGTGTATATTAATCTGTATATATATATATATATGTGTGTGTGTGTGTGTGTGTGTGTTCTGTTTTAGGTATAGATAAAACAAGCATGAGTCCTTGAGGCTTCACCTAACAGCCTTGTGATTTGTCCTTCCTCCCTCATTTTCCTTCTGCATTGGTCTCCCTTCCCCTTCCCTAGTTGGGTCTCTGCTCCCATTTTTTTATTCCACATTGCATATTACCTGTATCCTGCTATTTTCCTCTCAAACCCCATGCTATTATCCCTTTATACTTTCTTGCCTTCTATAGTTACTCCATGTTGGACACTCGCATCAGAGGATTTAGTGCTAGGTACCTCAGACTAGAGAAAGCATCCAGTAATTGTCTTCTGGGTTTTGGTTAACTCTCTCGGTGTGATCTTTTCTGGGTCCATCTATTTACCTTTAAATTTCATCTCACTTTTCTTTACAGCTACATAACATTCCATTGTGCATGTATTTTTATTTGTTGACAGGCATTCAAATTGTTTTCATTTTCTATTTATTGTGAATAGGGCTCAATGAATATTGCCAAGAAATATTTGTGAAGTAGGATGTCAAATCCTTTGGGCATCTGCCAATGAGTGATATAGTTGGGCCATATGGTAGATTTATTTCTAGCTGTTTTAAGAGTCTCCATACTGATTCACAGAGAGGTTGAATAGTTTGCATTCCTACAAGAAGTGATCAAGGCTTCCCCTAAGCCTGGCCAGAATTTTTTGTCAGTTGTTTTGATTAATCTACCAACTCTGAATGAAATTAGACCCATGTCTCTCACTCTGCACCTAACATTGGCTCTAAATGAATCAAAGAACTTGATTTGGAATCTTAAATGCTAAAATTATCAAAATAAATCCTCATAGGCATTACCCTACAAATTATACATGTAGGAAAGAACTTTCTCAGTAGGACTTCATTTGCCTAAGAATTGAGGTCAACCATTGACTTCATAAAACTAAAAAGTTGCTGTACAGTGAAGGAATCAACTATGGAGGGAAGAAGAAACCCACAGAATGAAATGGAATCTTTGCCATACATATATATGACATGTAATTAATACCAAGATTTTGCTAATTAATTATTATCAAAATTACCATCAAATAACTCAAGGAACAATTAGTCAAAGAATCAAATGGCCCAATTAAAAACTGGGCTAGGGATCTAAATAGAGAATTCTCCAAAGAAGAAATAAAAATGGCTAAGAAATACCTCAAAAAGTGCTCATGATCCTCAGCAATTAGCCATAACTTTGTGTATTAGAAAGAATGCTATCAATATTTATGTAGGACCCAAACTTTGGGAAATACTCACAATAAGATCACTTAATTTAAAACTCAGTATTTAGTGATTTCCTACAATTTGTATCTTCTGAAATTTGTGTCTTCTTCTTCTTCTTCTTCTTCTTCTTCTTCTTCTTCTTCTTCTTCTTCTTCTTCTTCTTCTTCTTCTTCTTCTTTTTTTGGATTTTTTTTGAGACTGGGTTTCTCTGTAGCTTTTTGGTTCCTGTCCTGGAACTAGCTCTTGTGGACTAGGCTGGCCTCGAACTCACAGAGATCCTCCTGCCTCTGCCTTCTGAGTGCTGGGATTAATGGCATGCACCACCACCGCCCGGCATTGTGTCTTCTTCTAACACATGCACAATCACTTAAGGCTTCACTTCAAAATGAAGATTCAGAGTAAATGAATAATACTGATTTTTAATTCAGTAAGTTCATGATTGGCAGCAGCATGCTCAGCATTCCTACTGAGAACCACGTGACTTACCAGAATCTTACTTGGTGCTGGGTCACAATTTTAGTTTTATAATATAAATGCTTACTCATAATATCAACATCCAAATAAATAAGATTTATATTTAAATTTTAAGGTGACTTTTCTGTGATCATCTTACGAAACAGCTAATTTTAGATATTAGTGGTATCAAGGGAGAATATTAGCTTTCTGATGATCAAAGAAAAATTGAGATTATTCACAGCATTACTGGTAAAGCATTTACCCCAGGTTATCAACCTATCAGTATCCCTGAACTGATAGGTGATTCCTCTGTGTTCTTTCTCCTGGGGCCTCTAGCCATCTGCAGATAACTGCAACAATGAATGCATATTTAGTTCCATAGATTTTTGCTATGCAGTGGGAAAACATGACAGCTGGCAGGATGTCCCTTTTCTACAGATCCAGGAGAGATGCCAGAGAGCAACTACTGGGATATTGCGTAGGTGGAGAGACAGCTTTCACAGTTCTTGGCTTTCATGCCGTTATGATCATAAAGAAGTAAAACAAAAATGCCTTGTGATTTTTCCAACATCCTGGACAGGGACACTTCTGGAACTTTTGAGAGTTAGACACATTATAATCACTTAAGTATTAATCATCACTGAAGAGCAGCAAGGCAGAAATTACAGAAGCTTAGAAATGTATATTCTGACAATGCTAATCTCTTTGCAATTCTAAAATTAAAATTTATGCATTCATAAGACGTGTATTATTTTTCTATCTTTGTATACATCCATTTAGAAAGTTCTATCAATTAATGAGCACTTAACATCTGGGACATGCAGACAATAGTGAGGTATCATTTCTAAACTGGGGGAACTTGTGGGTGATACAATTAGCACAACAATAATTATGTGAAAAAAAGGGGCAAACTGTTATGATCTTGAGAGAGAAATAAATGGGAAATGAACTTCATCCACTCTTCACATAATGATATCATAGACCACATTCTAAGACTCATACAAAACGCAAGTATAAAGAAAAGCATCTTTTCTAATTTAATTTAATTAAAAAGTGAAACTAAAAATTGATAGATGCACTTTCCAATAATAAGAATGGAAAACTGTACCCTAGAGCTGCAAAATATCTTGATATGATGACCAAAACAGAAAAATTTAATGTGTTCTGGGGACAGAGACAAATCTAATAGAAAGCAACTGATGACGCTTGAGCAACAGATGAACCTAGAAGCAAAGGTTTGTCCTAAGTGGAGGAAGCTGTGGTAGATAGTATGCCCCTGTGCTAGAAACACCAGTTTTATAATATACTCTTTGATACTGGGAATGAAAGTCTGCTCCTCGTTCTATTAAGAGCATCTTACCATTTAGGTGTTAATGATGTGAGACTGTTGGGGTTCTCTCCTGTCTCCAGCTGCAGCATCCTTCAAGCAGCAGCATCACAACAGCAGCTGTTTCTTCTAGATTGCGACCCAAGACATACCATTTCCAAGGTTACACAAGAATAACATTCTGATGACTTCTTTTCCACTAACTCTGCTCTACACCTCCAGCTGACACTACCTCTGATCCTACACCAACTATGTGGTCAATACATGAGCTTCTTCTAAACTTCTATTTTCTTGTGATATTTCTAGCTCTGAAGCCTTGGGTCCTATAGTCAGTTTTTATAGTTCTCATGTTTTGCTTCTGGTTCGTCTTTCTATTATGAGCTATTTTTATGTTAAATGACTTGTGTTGGAAATTTCTGGCATAGTTTCTTTTCTTATTAAATGTACCTTGTCTGATAAGGAGTACATTGAGATTTGGTCCATAACAGTGGCATACAATACTGTGCCTTACTAACTGTAATATTGTGATTTGCAGTACTAATACATGATAATCTGGAAGAATATTGCTCACTTGGAAAGTCTACTGTGATTCTTGTCAAAAATATGATAAGGGTTGGTTTTAATAATAGACAGGCAGGCCATAGTTAATATTTCAAAGAACAGCTCAGCATTTTATTTGTGTACAAATCCAGATAACAATGGGTTGGAACTCTTACAAAACTGTTAATTTCATTCTGTTAATCAGTGTGTAGAAAAGTTTGGCTTTGAATGGGTAGGGAAATAATATGAAGAAACGGGATATACACTTTATATATACTCTGCTATACCTCAGTAGTAGAGACTTTGCCTAACATACACAAGGACCTGGGTTCAATTCCCAGCACTATAAGATGATGAATAGTAAATGTTTGGGATCAGATAATTATTTTAACTTTTACACAAAAAATAACATATTCATCAGCTCATTATTATGAAATGCTAGTGGCTTAAGTAATCTGAGAATTTTTATTAACTTGAGTATTTGGAATAACTGTAGGTATTTAGATAGTTAATGTTCTATTGTTATTGTGTTTTGTTTCTGATATTTTTTAGGTAAGGTCTCATGTGTCTCAAGTTGGCAACAACATGATATGTAGCTGGGGTCAATCTTGAACTTTTAATCCTCCTACTTTATCTTGAGACTCATTATTTCATGATTTTATTTTCAGCCAAGTCACCTATGCCCTTCAAGTAATAGTTCCCTACTACATATATGTTTAGTAAGGGAATTAATCTATATATTATGTTGCCTACATTTTTATTAACAGTTATATAAAAAGTGATTTGAAATAGATATTTTGCCTCAAGTTGTAAGGACTTCTGCAAGAAAATCTTACTCATTGTTCAAATTCCAGGCTACTCTATTAGCTGCCCTTCTGGTGACATATAGACCAAGAACTCTGAGGAATATATTTATAGGACCAATCCTGCTTTCACATGGACTGACTTAGAACTGACTATAAGATACCTCCAAAAATCTAGTCCACAGTTTCATTCTTGCAAATTGACTATGTACGGGGATCTCAATCTCAAGGATTTTATAGCAAATATTTTATATAAATATTTAGGAAAACATAAACTATAAAATGCAAACTGGTTACTGTTAGTTGATATATTTTGAAAAACCTTGATTTTTTTTCTGTGTTTTTTCTATGAAAGAATACAGCTTGAGGAGAAAGAGGCATAATTAAGGAAAGGCATGTTATTTTTCTTCATACAAAGCTGGAGGGCAGCATATCCTTGTAAAATAAGATAAAATATCATTTCAAAGTACTGTTTGAGTACTTCTTAACCTTGACATTTATGTTTAATTCTGCAAAGTTAGTGTCAGAGTTTGCAATAATTTCATATGGTTTGAAGTGTTTTCATCTAAAGAATTGAAGGAAAATAACCTAGCTGGCCTCCTTCCTGCACAGATTAGCTACATGTTAAAAGGTGTGTACCTGGTACAGTGGGTTGGTTATTCTAATGCGCCTACTTTGGGAAAGTAAACACAGTGTTAGATAAGTATTTCAACTTTGAAGTATTAAACAGGAAATAAGATTAGCTTTTAGTGGCACAACGAAGAGAAAAAAAAGCAGAAGCTGGTGAGCAGAGCCCTGAGCTGGCTTTCCTGAGGGCATCTATCGAAGCAGATGGACATGATATTTCTTCTATCCAGGATAAAGGAAGATACAGACAATGTAAAGAAACCACTGTGCTGTCCCTCCTTGCTTACAACAAGAACCCACGAAGTCTGAAAGGTAAAGGAGAAATATCTACCATCCAACCCCTCCAATCATGGGAAGGTGAAGAGCAACTTCCTGTCTTGAAACACGGTGTTTTCTGGAGAGAAGAGAAAGGAGCTCTGCTGTGAGCTTGCAGTGCCTAGCATGCCCTGCACCTCTGCAGGCAATAACCTCATTCCCTGGACAGTTTAAAATATAAAACTACTAACTAATCAAATCGATATGGAAAATAATATACCAAGGAAAACAAAACAAACAAACAAGACAGAAAAAATGGAACTTCAAGCATCATGACAATAATACAACACTGTATTCATGAGTTCTCCTCCCACTCACAGCCTATAAAACAAACAATAATAACAACACACTTCTACCCCTACTCCCCTCCCCCAAATCTAAACATAATGAGAGGACAAGGGGGGGGGATGGAAGGGAGGGAGGGAAGGAGAGAGAGAGAGATAGATTCTGGAATACCTGAAGAACAGATGAAAAGAAAGCAAGATGTCTAGCCACAAATATTCCAACATACAATCAAACATCACACATTTTATATAATAACTGGGTGAGAAAAGAAAGTCATTAATGCCTGTACCAAAACAATTAAATTTTTAGATGCTCTGACTTAAATGTCTGTAAAAGGCTTAGTCCTGTGGAGTAGCAGTATTGAGAGACGACTAGGCCACAAGTGTCCTCATAACAGATGCATTCATTCACAGCTGAATGTGTTATGCGGAAGTAGAGCTATTTTTGGAGACAGACCATGGAGGCTTGCCTTTGTGTATGTGTGTGTGTGTGTGTTCTCTTGCTCCTTCTTCCTGTTTTGTGGCTGTAGTAAATCAGAATGATGCTTTTTTTAGCATGGTGTTTTGCCTTACGAGATGCTAAAAACATGGAGCCATGTATCTATGGGCAAGAAGTCTTTCTTTTCTTAAAATATTCATTTTTTAGTATTTAGTGACAATTGACTGGCACAGAAATGGTAATTTTCAGATAACATGCTTGATAGGTTAAAGCAAGAAGTATCAAAAGTTCTAGGCAGGCCAGTCTTGCTTATATAATGAATTTGAAACCATCCTGCGCTATATCATACCCTACTTCAAACTGCAAATAACATTACATGACTGAGCAGGTTGTACTTACATATTTAGGAAAATGTATATATAATGATTAAAGAATAGGCGTCTATGATTTTGAGAGGAATCAAGAAAAAAGTATATGAAAAGGTATGAAGAGAAGAAAGAGAAATAAAGAAAATGATGTTATATTTTAATTTCAAAAGTTAAAAGTGAAAATACTTTAAAATACAAAATTAAAATTAAAAATATAAAACCACTTGGAAGCAGTGGGAGGACAATGTATGAAATATAATGCAGGAATCCCTTGAGTTTGAACTCAGCCTACTAGTACCATAAGGCTCTTTTACATTTTGATAAAGAACACACACAAAGGCTTACAGTTCGTGTATATAGTGTTGAAACACTCAATGTCCAGGATGAGAAAAAGGTTTTTTCTCTTACTCTTATTCAGCATGACATTGGAACTCCTAGACACTTCAGTAAAGTAAGGAAAAGAGATAAAGTGCATGAAGAATGGATAAAGTGCATTCAGAATGAAAAACAAGAAAACTACTTCATTATGCAGAATACGAGTGGCTACAAGAAAAAAATATCATGAAATATAAAACATAAATATACAGAATTCTAGAGCAATGCATATATATTGCAAGTGTCCTGAACTGAGATTAAAGTACAAATAACTTGCTTTTGTACATGCTGATAACGAACATGAGTGGAGATTAAAAGCAACATGATTTGCAATTGTTCTAACAAAAAATACTTAGTTATAAAAATATTTTGTAATTATTTCTTCCACTAGTTTTTTTTTTCATATTCTATTCCTTACACTCAATCGTACACAAACTCCTGTTTCCACCAAGCGTTATAGTATGCACATCACCAAAAACGGCCCTTTAGTCTGCTTCTCCATGAGATTGTGTATTCTGGAATAATGTGGCATAAGGTTTGGGAAACATTATTTTAAGGTGTCTTACTTTTGTTTATGCTTCATTTGTTTAACCCTGTAAATCTGTGGTTCCTTGCCTGCCTAAACCACCTTATGATCCTAATGAAAAGCTGAATGGCCAATAGCGAGGCAGGAGAAAGGCAAGGTGGGGCTGCCAGGAAGAGACTATAAATAGAAGGAGAAATCTAGAAGGAGAAGAGGAAGAGGAGCAAGGAGATGAGGACGTCAAGGGCCAGCCACCCAGCTATACAGCAGACCACAGAGAAAGAAGAAAGGTATAGAGAAATAGAGAAAGATAAAAGCCCAGAGGCAAAGGTAGTTGGAATAATCAGATAAGGAAAGCTGGCTAGAAAGAAGCTTGGCGTTCATAAGAAAGAATTAGTCTTCCTGCATGACTTATTTGGAGGCTGGGTTGTGGTTGTGTGCTTCCCAGAAAGCAAAAGAGCAAAAACATACCACAAATGGTGTGTGTTATGTTTTAATAAACAGGAAAACAAAAATAGGGAACTCATGGGGGTTACGATGAGTTCCATATTTTTTTCCTGTTTCTAAATATTTTCCTTTATTTTTTACAAACACATTGTGTCTGTGTCTATGTGCAGGCATCCACAGTGCTCATGAGGAGATAAGAGCATAGTCTGCGGGAACTACTCTATGGGTTCTGGGGATGGATTTCAGATTGTCAGGGTTGGCATTAGGCATCCTTGCTCTTGAGTCAGTCCTAGAAAGCTTTAAAAAAAATCCTACCTTATTAAAAGGGACAAAATGTCTTTTTGTCATATATGTTAAGCAATTAGAACATGTTGAGGACTTAGGGTACCAAGATTAAAATCAGGCATAGTATGCTGTTGTAAAAGTGACCTTTAAAAATGAGAATTTAAATATGGAAATTTATTTCAGTTATACTCACAATATTTACAATGTTTCAATTTTTTAAGTATGGTTGCTACAATTATCCGTGATTTAGTTTTTGGCTCCAGTCCCTGGATTCCTTAATATAGTAATCTAATATTTTCACAACCACTGAATTAAATATGTTAAATAGAGGCCAGATAATTTTTTTGTAAATGTTGTATTCAGAGATATAGTAGTATCCGAACTTACCCATTTATGCAAATGTCACTGCTTGTCCACTCACTATGACAACAAAAGCATCTTTAGGCTTTACAAATACACTCTATGTCATAAAATAATCCTTTGTGATTAAAAACACTCTTCCATTTAGACATAAATTTAACATCTAGACCATGTTATCTTCTATCCTCAGTTTGAAATAGACATCATGTTTCTTTATTAAACAACTACCTCAAAAGGGTGCGACCTTACAAAAAAATTGAGCAAATATCATGAAAGTTATCCATACTTTCACTTTGCTTTCCTTCAGTACACATTTCATATTTGGGTAATGCATGTCTTATATTCAATGGATCCATATTTGTTGATATAATCATTGCTGCATAAATCCTGCCTCATCGGCCCATGTGCCTGGATCACAGGTGTGAGCCACCACTCCCAGCGGCCCATGTGCCTGGATCACAGGTGTGAGCCACCACTCCCAGCGTTCTCTGTTTTCTTTCTGCCACTTCTGGTTCTTCTTTTATACAGTGTCTATTTGGGTCATTTTTCAATTTTTAGTCGGGTTATTTTCTTTTAATGGATTATAAGAGTTCTTTGTGGATTTTAAATTCAAGTGCTCTGCTGTGTGTCTTTAAAACATAAAATGGTTATGTTACTATTTTTACTTATGTATGTGTGCATTATCCGGATGTATATATGGGTATGTTGGTATGGGCATCAGCTGCCTTGGAGGTGGAGTTACAGACAATCTTAAGTCACCTGGTGTAGGTCTTGGAAACGAAACTCCTGTCCTCTCGAAGAACAATGAGCATTCTTAACTGCTGATCCATCTCTCCAGCCCTAATAATTTTATTTTATTTTCCTAAGAATGTCTTTCAAAGAAGAATTTTAAAATCAGATTATGTTTTCCTTTCTTGGATCATACTGTGAGCAATATCTGTAAAAACTTGCAGCCAAACATAAGTCACCTCAATTTTAATTTATTTTAGCTTCTACATATTTTATAATTTTGTGTTCCTTGTCTATGTGTTTTATTTATTTTGAATTAAATTTGTGATAGTTACAAAGAGTGTCTAGAATTATTTATAAATTCATGTATGCATGTTTGCTTTGGCCACACTTTTGGAAAATATCTTTTATCCACTAAATTGTTTTTACATCTTTCTCAAAGAGATACTGACTATATTTTAGTTAGTGCATTTCTCAATGCTTTATTTGATTTGATTGTTTCATTTTACTGTTTTTTGGCATGCATCTGAATACTCTAACTGTATAATGTCTTAAAATCACCCAATGCCAACCTTCAATTATGCTCACCTTTACTATTGTTTGATAGTTTGCTTCTGTGATTTTCCTTTTCATAAATAGTTAAGAAACATTTCATCAGAAGCCACAGAATAACTTGTCAGAGTTTTCTTCATCATGACTTCAACTCTAGAAATACAATTGGGAAGAACTATTATAAAAATACTGTCTTCCTTCCTCAAATGTATTTCCTTTTATAGAGATCTTCTTTGACTTCATTTATTAGAGGTTTATAGTTTTCACAACTATCCTGATTAGTGTTTTAAAATTACTCACCTGAGAATTTGACTCAGTCATTTAAATGACATTGTTTTATAAAATTCATGTTCTAACTCTTGTACTGAATGTAAAGACAAAGCAAATATTTATTTCAATTTATTTTATATTTATGCATAATTAATGTACATAGATATCTATATTTTAAATATAATTCATGGCTTTTTAAAATTACCTCTTAGAAATCTGTTCTTTTCTAATGAGCTATAGAAAGGGAATAAATCTGAAAAGGAAGAGATAAAAGGGAAGAACTGAGAAGAATAAAGGGAAAGAAACTATATTCAAGATATATTGTATAAAAAAGAATTTATTTTCAATAAAAGAAAAAATATGCCGGGCAGTGGTGGCGCACGCCTTTAATCCCAGCACTCAGGAGGCAGAGGCAGGCGGATCTCTGGGAGTTCGAGGCCAGCCTGGTCTACAAAAGCGAGTTCCGAGACAGGCACCAAAGCTACAGAGAAACCCTGTCTCGAAAAACCAGAAAAAAAGAAAAAGAAAAAATATAAAAAAGAATCAAAAGAGTATGAGACAATTTCCCTGTACTTACAGATACTTTTGCAATATATTTCTATTTTTGTTTATGTTTTTCCCTGTAGTTTGAGAGCAAATATTGAATGATTTTTGTCATTTTATTTTTGTTAAATTGCTCAGGATTATCTTGGTGAATTTCACAGGTAATCATGAGAAAAATGCTTATTTCGTGATTTTGGACAAAGTCTGTTATAGATATTAATTGAATTTAGCTGGTGGGTGGTAAGAATCAGGTCAATTTTATTGTTTCCAACTTTCTGCCTGTCAGCTGGGACAATGACTGAGGTGGTGGGCAAAGCCGCACGTTCTGAACTCATTTGCTAGTTTCCTTGTGTTTCTCTACGTCTTAGTTAGGAGGCTCACAGGATTGCTGCATCTATTTGAGAAATCATCCCCCTCATCTTCCTGCAATAATTTTTTCTTCTTTATTGGTTCTATTTATACTTATGAATAAACTTTATTTTCTATATGTAGCACTTTTTATTTATTTTTACTTTATTTGGCATTTTTTGCTTTGTTAATTGTCTTTGATTTGTTTTTGGTTTATAGAGTTTTGTTTTGGGTTTGGGGTTTCTGTTTTAATTTTTTGTTTTTTATTGGTTTGTTTTAAGAGAGGGAAACATTAAGTTGAGTGCGTAGGGAAGATCTGAGAGGAGCAGTGGGAGAGGAAAGAATATTATAAAATAAATGAAAACTTTGTAATAAAATTTTAAAAAGTATAATTAGGTAAAGGTTCAGTAAAAATAAGAGAAGAGGGTACAGGAAAAATGAATATATAGGATGGTTAGAGACAAAACTTCAAAGTTACAGTGAGTAAATGAACAAGCAAATAGCAGAGGGCTTGTGAACAAGAAGGCCTCTCTAGTATAAAGACTTGACTTAGGAAGTATGAAGAGAAAAGAACATTCCCACAAAAAACTAATCAGAGTAGAGCTAAATTAACTGTATCAGATTAAAACACAGTACACTTTAAAGTGAAGAAATCCTTGAAATTAAAAAAATGCAATTGCTATAATATAATCAGCTAGAGAATGATTTAGGGATGAAACAGAAAGGGCAAGATGAAATATTTGATTTTACAATAGCGGGAACACAAACATCAAGAGAATGAAAAAACAAACAAACATTCAACACCAAATGCAAACATTCTGTAATACCTGGATGTCTGTTTCCCTTTTTGCTTGCTTGTTTTATGTTCAATTTCAAGTGAACTCTTCTGTAATATCTTTAAACCCCTCAGTTCTCTTACCTCTGCTCAGTCTACTGATGAGACTATAGTAAATCGTCTTCCTCTATTTTGTAACATTAAGGATTTACTTTTCTAGAATTCTTTTAACTTCCTTAGAGTCTGCTTCTTTCTCTTTACATTTACATTCTTCTTAAATGCTCACTATCTTTTCACTGCCGCCTTTAACATCAATCATTGTATTATTTTTTATTTAATAATTGGTTTGTTCTGTAAAACAAACATGTGATAGATTCCAGTGCCATGGATCTGTAATTCCATCTACTCTGGTGCCTGAAGTAGGGAGATCTCAATCTCAAATCAAGCCTAATGTATCAGTAATAACAGTAATCACTCTTCTCAAAATATGATGTGAAGTGGGGTATAGGGTACTCGTCTAGCTTGAATGCTGCTGAGCAAGCAAGAAAGAGGAAACAAAGATTCTGAGTCTGATAAAGCTGAGCTAGGCAGGCTTTAATGTCAGAATTTATGCAATATGGTTACATCCTGGCTATTATTGCAGCTGCTGGAGGATTAGGTTTCTTCATAACATTAAGAAGTTAGATATTTGAATGGCAGTAATAAGGAGATCATTTTTTTAAGTGGTGTCTTCCAAGGAATGGACTTGAACCTAAGACACAATGAAGTGTTATTGTTTGTCAGGAAAAACAAGAAATTGTCTTAAGACAGAAAAGCTACCGTGAGTAAGATGTGACAGAAAATGGCATACAATTATAGAAGACTTGCTGGTCCATGGTGCTGGAACATTATGTGTGTGAGGCTGCAGGTGAGCAGGCCCTGTGAGATCACATTTCACTTTCTCCCGTTTCATTCACTCTGGGACCCTGGCCCAGATGCTGTGGGTACACCCACCTCAGTTAGCCCAGACTAGAAGCGCGATCATGGACATGCCGTAAAGTTGAACTTTTCTGTGATTCTAGGTGCTATGACCCTAACAATTGCTATTAGCCATCAGGATACCCATTTAGTCTGGAGGGACACTGAATAATTTTTGGCTGACTATATATGACGATAACATTAAATATGTCTTATTTAACTTAAATAAAGCATTGACATCTCTTATAGTCTATTCAGCAACCTTTTACCTGTTTTACTGGGTATCTCTCTTCTTTCTTCTGTTATATTACTAGATGAGCCACCCTAACCATTCAACCAATAGGTCCATTCTTCTTAGACAAGCCAAATGGCCATTTGCTACTAGGTAAAATTGCTAATGTTATTGCTTTCAAGTTGACTAGATTCATATTACTTAGTATAGAATTTTATCACTTAACAAACACAAATAGCTGGAAGGTTGAAAGATATTTGAGACACATTAGTCCCGTTAGAAGTTCTGCTCAGAAATGCCTAAGGGTGGTTCTGAAGTGTCCTGTAGTGTTGATGCTTACAACGTTTTGTGTGTGGGGGGAAGGATTTGGGATTTTTGAGGGAGGGTTTCTCTATGTTGCTTTGGAGCCTATCCTGAAACTTGCTCTGCTGAACAGGCTGACCTTGTACTCACAGAGGGCTGCCCACCTCTGCCTCCCTAGTCCTGGAATGTGTTTTGAACTTAATTCAGATATTCAAGCTTAACTCAATCTTTTTTTTTTCTAGGATTTGTATACTGTTTAAGTGAAATAGAATATATATTACTAACCAATTATGTAAAAATGTGAAAAAATGCATATCAGGGAATTTCTCTACCAATTTAACATCATTGTCCTTTCATTTGGGGTTGAATGACTCACAGTACTCCTGCAAATGATTGTCTGCCTCTGTAACCAGTGGAGGCTACATCTGCCTCACACAGTGTTTGGATAAAAATAAAAAAGAACAACAGATATACTAATTGTTCCTCAATTTGTTAGCTTAATTGAGACATGGATAATTGAAAGGTCATCTGTTAGATATTGATCTAAATAATGAGGAGCAAAAAGCTTCTCCCACCCCTGTCCTTTGTATGTCATATAGATTTGTGTGACTAACAATTATCAAAGTGCATCAGCCTCATTATGTAGTTAACAATTCTCCCATGACCAGTGAAAGAAAAATTAAAATAAAAATACTTTAGTTCCAACATTAGGTTATAAACTGTACAACCTTTTGGCTGAAATCTTTAGATACTTTCAGCATTTGGACAGGTCCCAACAACCGCAGTCTAATACTGTGGGCACTATTTCCTATCCCAAGTTTTCTTTTTTCAGGTGCCCAGAAAGAAACAAGATATGGTCATTGATGGTACAATGAGTTTATAGTAAAATTGGAGAAAATCACAGATAAAGTACTAAGAATAATGATACCATGTAATTTATACAAGTTCAACAGAACCACCATATATGAACAGCCCATGCATGCTGCAGTATTGCCAGGGCATAAATTTCAAATTTTGATTCAAATATTCATAATATATATGTATGCATTATAAATCCAACATAATTATTAAGATTAAAAGCCAATGTAGTTTCTTTAATTATTTAATTATTAATGCTATTTCTACATGGTTACTTCTTATTTTGAAAGGAAGCATATTAGCTGCAAACTATAAATTGCAATTACTATGTGTATCCTTGGAATAGATTATAACAAGAAAAAATGTAAGAAACTTTGAATACAGAGCTTAATAACGACATTAAATTGTGCTTAACTTTCCATGTACCCAGCATGTACATGAAAACATGCACATGGCACACATGGTAATTTTAAATGGTGTTTTGGATTATACCAAGAACTTTATATTAGGTGTTTTAAATCTAATATAAATGTGTGAGTCACTTTCTTTTGTTCCTGTGATAAAATATCTTGACAAAAAGCCAAAGAAAGAAAGATTATGTGGTTCACAGTTTGCAGGAACAGTTTATCATGGTGGGGAAGTCCTAGAGGTACGAACACCACAGTCAGGAGAAAGAGAGTAATGGACGCTTGTGTTAAACTTACTTTCCTCTTTTCATTAATATGCATTCCAGGATTGCAGCCCGGAGAATAGCACCATCTCTACTGGTCTGATTACCTCCTACCTATGTATTCTGAGTCCTGTCTCCTGATTTTAGATCTCAACAAAATGATAACTGAAATTAGACAGCATAATAAATCATTGATAATCCAAGTGTTAGTAAATTGTATATTGATTTAACATTGGTTAAGCCAGTACATCTTATATTGCTTTAGACATTCTGATTTTAGACTCAAATTGTTAGAAGTAGAGTTGCAATCTGGCTCAGCTATTAGAATACTGAAACCAGATAATAGTGACCCAGTGTCTTTGGCTCATATGGAAATTCAAATAAAGTAGTTAAATCCTCTTATATTCTGTTTCTCTATTTGAAAATGGGTTTAGTACTGTATAAGATAGCTGCATATTTAAATGATATGATAATTGTTGGTTATATATTTCTTGGTTAAAGAGTACTATGAAAGTATTAGATTAATAACAGTGAACTACTTTTGTTGGACAAAATTTGAACAGAAAGTAATCATAAAATAAAATACTTTTCCAGTTTTTAAACGCTCTTTTGGGGCCAAGAGTGAAGGTGTAAACCTTTAACCCCAGCACTTAGGCAGAGTCAGGCAGATCTCTGTGAGTTTGAGGTCAATCTGGTCTACATAGTGAGTTCCAGGACAGCCAGTACCCAACAAGAAAAAAAGAAAGGAAGAAAGAAAGAAAGAAAGAAAGAAAGAAAGAAAGAAAGAAAGAAAGTAAGAATGAAGGATTTTTTTACAAGAACTATTTGAAATAAAAATCATTTATTTACCACAGATATTAGTATTCATACATGAATTTATGCATTTATATGAAGCAATAATCATGATAATACAGTGGAAGGAGATCCCATACTGACCCTACTGCAGTTTCCCAGTCCTGTGACCTCCACTGAGAGAATTTAGACAACACACACAAGCAAAGCATAGAGGAAAGGGATTCTGAAGGGTAAGACAGGGCTTGTTCAAGGGATGGACAAGGTGAAGGACAATGCTCTCAAGAGGTGAGAATGCTTAATATAGAAGGAGACCATTGTTTTAAACAGGTGTTACATACTTTCTTATGTTTGTAGAATATACTGTCTCCAGGGGAGGGGGTATTCTTCTGCCCAGATAACTGGAATGCCTACTTAGATTAACCCTTAAGGTTATGAAGAACGGTATGACTTTCTCTACCATAAACCCTTAGTAATTCTTTCAATATCTTTTGGGAAGATAAGAATAAAAAGACTATACATAGCATATAACAACAAAGAGTAGAATATAACTGATAAATCCCCTTCATTCAAGCAATCTTGTTTGTTCTGTTCTTTTAATGTCATTTTAAAATTGGTTATTATACATTACAAAATTTATTCACTGTAGGATCAAATGAGTTGGTTTTAACAGATTGAGCCATGTGGGTCACATGGATAATTAGGCTTTTCCTTGGTCAACTATTGAGGCTGGAGGCAAAGAATTTCACAGTAAAAAACCATCACGAAGAACAGTAGAGTCAGTTTTTAGTGATTTAATTGAGCCTAGAATAAGGTTTCCTTTTGGAAACACATTTTATTATCTTAATATCCATATTTATCTCCCAGCCAACAGAGACTAAGCAGGTTAATTGAAGAAATGTATTCTGTTTCTGCAAGTACCTTCAAGGACAAACACTGTGCAGATGGCTGAGTTTTAGCAACGAGGGCAATGACAACAAATTCTGTTCTGAAATTCCCACAATCATACTGTGCCCATCTTTTCAACAATGTGCTATTAAATCTACCATAATACCAGACTGCTTGCCTATCTGTTTTGGATGCACATCCCTTGTGGCTGTCAGGCCTTTTACATGTTCAGTCTCTTCCTTTCAGCTCATCCATCTTTCTTGAAGTTAGTGGAATCTTTGTTTAACTTAATAAGAAATTTTCAATAACTGTAAATGATACTACAAAATGCTGGTAAATTTCTGAACTCAACAAAATTCTACATTTTCTTACAGTAATTTGTAAGCTATGCACATTACTGATAAATGTAGTCATTTAAAGAGCTTAAGACAAATGTTTTTATTTGATTTAAACTTATAGGTAGTGTTTTGATTTAGGTATTCTTTAACCAGAAACAATCTGTTCTCTTAAAAAAATGACATTTAAAATTATTATTTGTTTTTATTCTGTTTCAGTGTAACTGAATCCTGAATACCATCGGAAATAGAGCAGTGGACCATGGAAATATACTTCTGTAAATCTTATAGAGAAACAGAAACTTAAGTGTTGGGGAGTGTAGGAGGATTCCATCAAGAGAATCAGCATAGTGCAGTGTTGTAAAACCCACTTCTCCGATTTCTTAGAAAACAAGAAAGTCAGTTTAGAATATGTTTGCCTTGTCTTTGTTGCCAACCACTGAACTGACCTCAGTAACAAAGTAGTGGCATGCAATATAAAATATGGGCATTTTCAGGAACTCTTTGCGGACGTCCATTGCTAAATCAATTTTATTGTGCTCCACATGCATTAGGAGACAGCCAAATAAATGCTAGACTGCATTACAGCCTGCTAATTTCCCACAGAAGAGCTCAATTGCAGAATTACAATTTCTCTGTCACACATTTCCCATTTCATGTTCTAAATCTTCTTTCGCTGCATTTTCTGCAATTTCTTAATTATGCACCTAGCGTAAGATTTCTCATATTGTGTGTACCTATGAAAGTTTGACTGAATGGCTTCTTCATTAACTTGTGTTATTGATTATTGCTTTCCCAGGAAACTTTGCAACTCTAGTTAACCTTCATTGGTAATTATAGAAAAGTAACTCTTTTTGTCTCCGATTTAAAAAAAATAATAATGTGCTTTAGATTTCTACTCAGTTATAAATTCATTTATAGATAAGTAAATCAAAAATTATCTGTGAGTCAAGACTCAAACATTTAACCTCAGAAATTAAGCTTTGAAAGAAGAGATGGTGCACTCGTCATGAAGGTCACTATCCCTGTGTGCATTTGTAAATGCATATGTGTGCTCTGTGTGTGTGTGTGTGTGTGTGTGTTTGTGTGACATGATTTACATGTATTTATTCCTTGAATTCCTCGGCTGTGATTTTATGGGGCACACACTGCAGTTATTCTGTTTTGTAAGTTAACAAGTTAAAGAATGAAAAAGACAATTTTCTCAAGGCCACATCTCCTTGACCTAGTTGAGACGTGACATGTCTGCTGTGAGGCAAAGACAGAAAGCACAGTGGGAAGATTGCTAGTATGGCTTTCCAGCAGCGAGCAGTGGTCATCGACTTCATTGCCTTCCTCTGCTGTAAACGAAGAGAATCTGATTAGAGGAGGTCTAAGGGCCCATTCGAATCTAATATGTGAAGGTTGTTCTTCTCCGTAAAAGGAACACAATAGAATTAAACCTTTTCTGTGTCCCTGCTCACCTTCCAATCTATATACAGTGTTCCTAGATTCGAAATTGATGAAAAAGTTCTCAGGAGAGCGTTTAATTTAGAAAGTAGTACCTCTCACAATTCAAGTCAGAGTTAATAAGAATTATATCAAGTAATCAAGCATTTGAAGGATTTGAGTTTTCTGAAACATAAAACATTCAAAATTGCATGAGAGAATATGCTTGTTTATGGAATCTATATGTGTTAAAGGCTGGCCCTATGACCTGGTGAACTGTTTCTTTATCTACTTTTTTAAAGAAACAATGAACATGCCATGTAATTTCTAAGCATCGACTTGTCTAAAGGGCTATGATTTTTTTTAAAATAGTCTACTAAAAATGGCATGATAACTGATTATGTAAGCAGCATTTCTTGTTTTGGTTAAGAATTATCAGACTGATGGTGATAATAGCTCAGTTAGAGCTCTTATCATTTGTGAACTACAGGTGCCTTTATAAGGAGTTACTTTAGCCTCTCTAGTCCAGTCTCCTTAAGACTGCACACACCTTTCTAAAGTAGTTGGTGAAGGATTCTTGGAACTAAGAAAATCGTGATGTTAGTTACTTGGTGGCCTGGGGAGGTGAGATTCTAGAGGATTTATTCATGGTATCTCTGGAAGAGAATCTCATTCTTGAGTAGTCTTGGGGAAGCAGATATTAATCATACTGTGCTGTAGAGTTTGTGGGTGATAGACTTGAATGGATACTTAGAGGCCATGCCAAGCGATTCTCGTAATTGTAGTGCTACATGTATGCAGTAGCAAAATAAAAACAGGAAGAGCTCAAACACCTGCATCTTGCTGTCACAAATTATTTTAATCTTTTGCTTTATTTATTCATAACCTACTGACTGTGGACGACCATGCTGCAAACATTTTGACATATATTGGCATGTATAAGTGGACTATACATACAATGTCTTTTGAATTTTTTCTTTGTTTTTTTTTGTCACTATAGACTTTACACAATTTTGGCTTTTCTGCAGGAAAGTAGTATTATTAAAGACTTTAGATTGAGATGTCGCATGTTGATGGTGAAAAAAGTTTAGATGAAACCTAAGACTGCTTTATTCTAGCTGCTGAAGGGGCTGTGTTAACAAAATGTTTGCCACGCCTGCATAATGGATTGAGTTTAGGTCCCTTGGATCTATCCCAGAAGCTTAGTGAGGGTCATGCCCATTATCCCAGAAACAGGAGGACTCCTTGTCAACTGAGCCAAAGCAGCCTGGTCAAACCACTGAGCTCCAGGCTTCCGAGTGACTTGTCTCAGAGAACAGGGCTTAGAGCAATGGAGGAAAGCATTCAATGCTGATTCCTGACCTCCACCCTTGTGTGCACATATTTGCATAAGCACTTACACACATACATACATCCATACACACATATAAATAAACACCTAAAAATCAGGGTTTCTTGATTGCTCTTTTTTTTAAAAAAAAAGATAAATATTTATAAGGCAGTTTTTATTTTTTCTCATCATTTTTAGATGTACTAATTATATAAAGACCATTGTGAATATTTCTCTTTTAGTCTAATCATAGGAACATGTTAGAGAAAGAAATCAAGACCTGTGAAGCAGTGGTTTGCAAGGTTTCTTAGAAAATGGACAATCTTGTAGCTATAAGAGCCAGAACAGAGGATCTGTCGTCGGCCCTCAGCTGAAGATTTCCTTCTTCCATTACCAAGATTTAAACATTGTCTGAAGTGCTGTTTTTTGTTTCTACATCTCAGCAATGTTGTCTTCAACTTTTAAAAAGGTCCACTTAGCTAGATTTTAATAGTCATTGCAGTTATTTCAATATCTGTGTCACATCTATTTGACCAAGACCAGATGTTAGCATTGAAATATCTAATAAATTATTTTTTGAAGAATGTTCTATTGCTTTTCCTAAAATCTGGATTTCAAAATAAGAGTAAAAGCTAAGACGAACATTCCAAGTGATAAGTAAGTAGTGGTGATAACTTTTGATTCCAGCCCTTTGTAGGCCAAAGTAGAAAGATCATGAGCTGGAAGACAGATATGAACTGGAAGACACACATGAGCTGGAAGGCAGACAATAGCTGGAAGACAGACATGAGCTGCAAGACCAGCATGAGGTGGAAGACAGACAAGACCTGGAAGACAGACAAGACCTGGAAGACAGATATGGGCTGGAAGAGAGTCAAGAGCTTCAAGACCAGTAGCTGGAAGAAGACATACTGGAACTTTTCAAATGCTGGGAGTATTTGATTGACTGAGTGTAAAATTAAAAAGACTTTCTCATCAGAAAGTGTTTCTCAGATGTTAAATTAATCCTCTTTCATTGTCTACATTGTCTGGACTACATGTGTATGAAACTTTAGAATTTCTTCTTTTCATTTAATGATTTATGATTTATGAGATACTTAGTCCCTCCCCCCAAACACATGAAATGGCAAAATTATGTGGTTTCATATTCTATTAAGTTTTTTATTCTTAATTTTTTGGATATATCTCAGTGTATTGTGTAAGTTTTCAAGTAAAGTATTGATATTTTATTTTAATTGTAATTATATTAAAGTTTTATTTTTGCAAATTGATATCTATTAAATAATTGATAAATGCTTTGCGCATTAATTAGTCATTGTTTACTTAAAAGCTGTAATTTTTCTTACATGAACGAATCAAGAGAAAATAAGTTAGTAATTCTTCAGGATTTTATTTTCCTTTTTTGGATTTGTTATATTTCTAGGGTTTGACTCTTTTTCATGTTTCTATCTATCTTGTATAACCTTGATTAAACAAGCCTTATGATTGAGTATAAATATGGCAGATAAGAAAAGGTATTCATAGCAAGGCAGAAATAATTAAGGACATGCATTAAAAATAAAATTTAAAAGATTTTAAGTTATTTTTAGCTCAGAAAACTGAAAGCTAATTAAAGGTGTGTGTCTGTGATTTATTATTTCCAGTCTATTATAAAGCAACAACACGAACACAGCTATTGCTAGATCAAATGATGTTAGACATTAAGATGCTGCTAATCATTTCAGAGGATGCAGGTATCTGTAACTTCTGCTGGTTAGCAGGTTTTCTGTACTGCATGTTGGAGATAAGTAGGGGCAGAGAGTTAATAACCCATGAGACAGAGTGTGTATCCACAGGAATAACAGGTGGGTTTGCCAGTTTGCATCTCACAAACAGGTGCCACTATATTGAAATCACAGTGACTCTCCTGTGAGGAGGCTGAGAACCTTTACAACACAGTCATCCTTATAACCCTCACTGGAGGAGGACCTGACAGACACTGTAATTGCTACCAGGTATTGCACACACTGGATCGTGTAATTTCACGTTATGTTTTTATTTCCCAATAAATTACTTTTAGCACATAACTCAAAAACCATCATTATCTGCATCCTGATTGGTTACAACTGTATATCATTATTCTTTCTCATCAGCTGCCTTTGTAGGTGATCCTCACCCATCTCCCATTTACCTGCTCACAGTGGCCAAGTAAGAAGGAAGCAATCGAGAGCATTAAACGGATAAGGGGAGCGGGCAACCACCGAGTAGCATTCAGAGCATATACTTTAGTAATATCGAGAGGGGAAACAGGCATCAGATTTCTGGTGGGGGAAAAATGTACAGGAGATGACAGCGATTGCAGCCAATCCAGCTAAAAGTCTCAATAACAACTACTAATGCCTGCATTCTCTCCCCCACTGTCTGATCATAACTCAGCCCGCAGTTAAACAGCTGGGAAGCTCTGTCTCCCTGTCTTATTTTCCCTCTGTGCTCCAAACCGCTATAGTAGCAGCAGCAGCCTCAGCAACCAGGCAGGGCTCTAAGCTTGCAGCCACGCAAACCGCCGCCTCACCACCACCACACACACACACACACACACACACACACACACACACATTGCACACACTTCCCGAATCAACGCGTTCTCACACAAATCCTGGACCAAGAGAGATGAGAGAAGAGCATTAGACACGGACAACAGGTATTTCCTCTCTGATAAATTCAGTTTCATTCCTGATGGCTTAGTGGTTTCATAAGGAAACAAGCCTTTGCAATACCTAGACTGTGCGAAAGACCGGAGGACTGGAGGTGGCCTAGGCAGAGGAGGGTGAAGTGGGAGGAGTGAGATGTGGGGAAGAGGAGATGCCAAAATTGACTTTCAGGCTCCGGAAGCCTAGAGCTCTCTTCCTCCGCTGTTTTTGAGTTGCAAATGATCTGGGAGTGGTGGGTTGCAGGCAGCCCGTGACATTGCCTGGAAGAAGACTCCCATCTTTCAGTCACTAGTTCCAACGGGCCGTGTGTTCTGGAAGGGGGTGGCAGTCGGGAGGAGGATGCTCTGAGCAGAGTTCTTGAAGCTCCGCTCTTGGGGGAAGCCGGGCTGTGTGGGAGCCTTCTGACGGAGCGGAGAGCGTGTGAATTGGAAAGGATCCTGAGAGCTGGCTGGTCCCAGTTCCTATCCGGAAAAGCTGTCGCTCTCGCTTCAGGGATGCGCCTAGCCTTCGCCTGCATCACGCTGCAGTAAGTTCAACTCAGCACGGTTGGTTGGCAGTTTGAGTGGCCTCTGGGTATGTGGTGCGGGGGAAGGGAAGCTGAGAAGAAATGGAGAGGAAAGTTAGGGAAGCAGAGCTTCGGATTCTCCATGCAAATCTGAAAGCATTTTGTCCCTCACTCCTGTGCGAGTTATTAGTAGCCTTACTGTTATCTGCAGCAAGGGACCTAATGTTAGGTGAGTCCGGCAAAGTGCTCAGTTCATTGGGAGTATAGGCAAGGAGACTAGCGAGCGTGATCCCCTGAAAGTTACTGATGAGATGGCAGGTTGCCTGTGGGGGCGGGCGAAGAGGAATCGCAGAAGCCGGCTTCGATTTTTAAATGCCCCAATTGCCCTAAATTTCATTTCAGATTCATTTGCTAATTTGTGAACAAACAAGCAAACAAAACAAGCGTGTCTTTTACTTACTTTTACAATATTAAAATTAAACGTGAACTTGATCTATAGCTGGCTTCTTGGTGACCCTCTGGACGACACTGATGATATGATAAACATTCAAATTCTTTCCAGTGGGTGGGGTGGTCTCCCAGGCTCTCACTGCCTACAATTATCTCCACTGCCTAACCAGTAAGGTTTGAAGTCTTCCTGATTTCAAAGGGATGATTTTCACATAGATGTCATTGTACTTCGCTACTTAGCAGGACTGTGTTCACTGGCAGAAGGAAACCAAGGCTTAAGAACTTTCAAAAACAACTCCAGCCTGTTTGTTCAAACTGTAGATAACCAACTCTTAAAAATAGGTCAGCCAGGGCTAGCCCATTGTAAAGCAAATTACCAAGTAAACAAGATGTTGGCAGGACACGAAAGGTCTGTTCTAAAAGGGGAACTAGAAATAATTGATTTAAAACAGTTGGGATTATCTGGCCAGTTTCACTCTCACGGACCCCCCTTCCCCAATTTTTAAACCACAGAAGCAGTCAGAAAAGAGAACTAAAAGAATATTTTAATTAGAAAGGATGCCGTAGACTTAGCTGGAGGATCACAAGAGAAAAGACTGGTTCACTATATTTTACTCTAAGGAAGATTACAGTTACGGCAGAAGTTGCCTAAAACAGGCTCCAGGAATCCAGGATCTTCGAATGAACACTTGCACAAACACTATCATAGGTTTGACAGGTCAAAGTGGTTTCAAACTTTGGAGACAAATTCTGTGGGAAGACGTGTTTACACCTGTCACCCTAACCAGCTCTGAAACAGGGGGATGGTCATAAATTTGAGGCTAGACAGAGTTACACAGAGAACTCAAGATTATGGCCTGAGACACTGTCTAAAAACGAGAAAGAAAGAAGACGTTAAGATTGACAATTGCTGTGAAATGCAATATAATTCTGAAGTCCTCTGTCACATGAAAAGTGGAAATTCAGGACTGTATTTAGTCAGCCATTTTAGTTTAAAAATTTCTGATTGTGCCTAAGCTATCCAATCTACTGCTTTACTCCAAACAAGACAAGACAAGGAGGCACTGGAGTTGTTTGCCTAATCGTCCACTCCTCTCCGAAATCTCTAGATATAACGGGTCACTTAGTGTTGGGGCCATTTTTGCTGTTGGGATACCCATTCATTTTAAGCAATCATTCTGCCCATAAAAAATTTTGCCTGTATAATCCCTAACTGTAACTCTGTGAATCAGTGAGTCACATGTGATCCAGGGAATGTGTTTGTCATGTGAACCTGGGTAAACCTTTTACACAGTGACAATAAAGTGGAGGGGGCCAGAGGAGAAAGCATCCACACACAATCTGTAAGAAGATGCTGCTCTGAGTTTCCAAACAGTTTCACACTAACTACTCTAGGGACACTGGGTACCTGAAGTCAGCCATTTATCCAACTGAAGGGAAAACAGGCTAAGAACTCAGCTGTTTACCAAGAGTTCTTCAAAGACAGAAGTCAAGTTGTAGCAATGTGTTTCCTTCAGACTTCATGGTGATGTCATATTGCAAGAAGTCTAGGAGCTGTATCTGGGAAGGGGGTTGTCAGATTACTTTGCAGTGAAGTTATTTTCATGTTTAAACCATTAGTGCAATTTGTTGGGACCGTGTCTGAACTAGGCAAGGAGTTTCTGACTCACGCTTCCCTTTGAATGCTATTGATAGAAATAGCCATAGTCAGAAATCTCAAAGTTAGTAGCTGTTCTCTGAATGTAAACCTATCTACTAATAATGACTGAGGTTATGCAGAGGCTTAGAGAAGCCATTCAAATATCATTCTTTCCTGGCTGGCTTCAGGATCAGAGCTGTATTTGTATATGCATGACAGCTACAGAATTCCCTTAGGAGTGTTTCCTCTAGCCAGGTGCACCTGCCCAGAGGATGCTTCAGGCAGAGCTGGGAAGAAGATTCTCCCCATTTCTGTAGAATTTTTTTTCTCTCATGAAACGCTGACTTAAAATTTAATCCCAAGGAACATTTCTGTGTACTTGTCCATCACTGGGTATTAGAAGGAAGTAGGCTCAAGTGCTTGAAAACCTCTTGGGTTATTACCAAATATGGTTTCTCGCCACACAAAGAATGAGCAATTGCCAATTATTACAAACTTAGTAACTACAGGTGAAGCCCTTTGAATACATTGTCTTATTTATGGTACAAAAGCTATAGGAGGAAGGTATTTTCTACTATTTACAATAAATATGACCCAATATTAAATTTAGAAACCTGTTGTCATTGGATGGATACCTTCCTCAGCCTGGAAAAGGTAGGGAGGGCCTTGGACCTTCCCCAAAGCAATGTGCCTTATCCTCTCTGAGGAGTGGATAGCGGTGGGGTGGGGGTAGGCGAAGATTGGGAGAAGGAGAGGAAGTGGGAACTGGGATTGGTATGTAGAATGAAAAGAATAGTTTGTTTTCTTAGAAGAGAGAGAGAGAGAGAGAGAGAGAGAGAGAGAGAGAGAGAGAGAGAATATAGTCCAGAAAATATAGTTGGCAAATGGTAGCCTAGGGTAGCCTCAGGCTCCTAGTCACTTTGCTTCCTGTTCTATTAGGGTATTCATAGACCACCATAGATCAGGTGCATCATTTTTGTAGGCACTATTGTTTGGAAGTACTTGAGAAATCATACTAGGTAAGAGAGATTGCCTTGCTCTCTTTCTAGTCAAGATATAAATGATGAAAACTGGAATCTAAATTGACCCCAAGTCCAAAACTTGGCATAGATAGCCACTATTCCAATTTCTGGCTTTACAAACTCTGGAAACAAAACTGGGGTTGGTGCCAGGAGAAAAGATGATGGGTCTAATATGGAAGGAAATACTGCGAAGGTTCCGAGAAGGAAGGGACTCCACAGGAGGGTGCTGCAAAATTATGCATACCTGTTTGGTTCTGTGAGACTTGCAAATATAAGTTCTTTAGGTTGTGTTTGTGGTAGAGACCTTGAAAGTCAAGGTTAAAGCAGAGACTCAAACATTTTCTATAAAGTTTGGTTATAAAATTAGATTAGGCTTACCTTTGTATGATCCTTACATATTTTTTTTAAAAAAAGAAAGTAAAAGATAAAGAAATATGGTGGAAAAGGGCCAGATGAAGAGTTAAAGCCCTACAAGGAAATACCACTGGTTCTTGCATAATCATTTCCTGAAAGTTTGCCAGGAAAGCTAAAGACTTTAACTAGTTATTAACTAGTGAGGTTTAATCACAATGGTCCATTTAGGTATATTGTCAGGTGTGAATGAGCCTAACCCGATTAATGCCACTGATCTTCTTATTAATGAAGACAAACACTAACAAGAATAAAATAGTAACTTTATAGGCTTAAAGCCAAACAATATTTTAGGATTGGTCTTTCTCAGCATGCTAAATTCAAACACTAAAATTTTATTTTATTTTTTTTGAGGATTATCTGAGTCAACAACACGAAATAAAGGGGTTGCCCTTTAACAGGAAGTTTACATTGCACTGCAAATTCAAAACACTGTGTACTCAACTCAGTTATTTTTGACTGACAGCTGCTAATCATCAGCCAATCCCTCTAAATACAAGGGACAAAAGCTATGAACTTAAAATCAGAAGATAAAGGAATGTGCTCTAAAACGGGTCCATGCTACAGAGCTGTTCTTACACACGTATGTGATAAAAGAGGTATGCAAACACATATTCACACACATATGTGATGAGGGCGGTGTGCAAACACATATTCACACACGTATGTGATGAGGGCAGTGTGCAAACACATATTTTTGGTCTCAAGTCATTCTCTCATCAGTTCTAACCTTTCTTGTTGGGGGTGGAAGCAGAGCATTGAGGGTTGACTTTTAAATAATTTTTAACATTAGCTCACTTCCTCATTGGCTGACACTCTCTTATGGCTTAAAGATAATGCCAGCAGAATTTATAGAGTGTTTGTTACATGACAGTGATTTTACAAACATCATACATCTAGTCTTGACATTTGCCTTAACTTGACCATCTTTCTCATAGTCTTCCTTCCTGATATATAAAGGATAAAACTGAAGAATGACAGGGTCAAGTGACTTTTTCCAAATTTATTTATTGACACCCAAACTCCTCCAGGCTTTCCTGCACACTGAAGTGTTTCCCTTTAAGGTATATCTATATGCTGTGAATTTCTACTCTAGTATCAGCCATCTTGGGGACTCTTAATGGTTCTAACCATTGGTCCTACCATCTGTGCGGTTATTCCAACTTGTGTTTTCCTTGATGGAAAAGGTGAATATTTTCTGGTTTCTGTATTTGGATGGAAGCCAACACCTATTGGTTTAATTTTGAAACATCAGTGCTTGCAGAACAGTTTTGGAGCATAGTAAGTACTTGATCTGATCAAAGGAATTCAACCCCTTGAAAAACAGGGAGACTAGTTTTTTGATGATTAGAATCAACGTCTTTCTCAACAAAGAAAGAAATTGTATTTCAAAAGCAAGTTTAAAGTCTTGAGCCAAAGTAATACTGAGATAGGTAGAACTCATAAAAATATTATAAATTCATTCAAAACACATTTGCTACTCTCTATAGTTTAGGGTGTGACTCTATTATGCAAAATTCTTGGGACCAAAGGATTGTTTTGTTTTGTTTTTGTTTTTGTTTTTTTTTTTTTTTGGTTTCTTTTTTTTTGGTTTTTTTTTTTTTTGATTGGGGGTATTTCTTGACATCAGTATTATATCTTGGGGGATAGGAGGCACATCAAAGCACAAAGTTACTTTATAAGTGCAATTTGTACAAGTAGCATGAAGATTAGTTTACATGGTATTTTCTGTATGATTGTATTTTGACTTATGCTGTGGAATTCTTTGTTTTATGTCTCTACTTAGAAAGATTAAATTTAGGAGTATTTCACATTTCTGCAGGGGATACATTTAATAAGGCAAATGCATGGATTATTTCCAAAACAAAAATATAAATATTCATTAATATCTTAATTTTAGGATTGAAATATTAATTCATATTTAGACAGAAAATAAAAACGAATGTCAGAATGAGTTAAATGTCAAACATTCATCGCTTGAAGTAAAAAAAAAAAAACAAAAAAACAATTCATGGAAGTAGCATGTTAGAATTCATTCATTTGGAGAGAGGTTCTCCCAAGGTGGTCTCAAACTCATTATGTAGTTGATGATGACATTAAATGTCTGATATTCCTCACAATACTTTCTACAACTTGGCTTTCTATGTGTGCTACCACATCTAACTTGATTTGATGCTGGGAATCAAACTCAGGGCTTCTTACAGAGTACCACACATTCTACTGATTGAACTACCTCCACAGTTTGAAAAAGAAAATGTGTATGAATGTTTTATATCTTATTTCTATTGAAGAAAAACCCATTACACAGTATTAATTTAACCATGACTACCTATGATTCAGTCATGTCTGCAAGTAACCTTTGTATTCTTACTTATCCCCGAAGATGAACCACAGTTAACAGAAAAATCAGTCTTCAATCTGCCTTCCAAAGAAGTGTGTTCAGTTCCTGGAATAATTTAACTTCTACTTTTAATGAGGTTATTGTAAGTTTTCTTTACATTTTTAAATTTCATGACTATGTGAATTGGCCATAGCATGTGACTTTTTGTTGCAAGGAACTACTCATTTATCCCTGGCTCCAAGAACTGCATAACCGAAATAATCTCACAGAAATTGTATTAATTAAATCACTGCTTGGCCCATTAGCTCTAGTTTCTTTTTGGCTAACTCTTACATCTTAATTTAACCCTTTTCTATTAATCTGTATATTACCACAATGTCTTGACCTACCAGCCCAGTTTTAGCACGTCTATCTAGTGCAGCAGATCCATGGTGTCTCCTGACTTTGCCCTTCTTTCTCCCAGCATTCAGTCCAGTCCTCCCTGCCTACTTAAGTTCTGCCATATCAACAGGCCACGGCAGTTTCTTTAATCATTTATGGTAATCACAGCATCAACTTTTCAAATAGAAGACTTATTTAACAGTACCTTCTGAGGTCAAATCATTTATTTTATTCTTTCTTCTAATCCCCATAAATCAGTTATCACATAAAAATGTAAATCAGTAGGAGGACAAGTGGGAAAAGTGTGTTAGCTATTTAAATTCTTTGGTGTTTTATTAACTGAGTAATCACAGCATGATGCTCCCCCTAGCAAGGCAGCTAGACCTTGCTTCATAATTTATTTCCCTTGCCATTAGACAACTCTACATTTTGATTGTTCATGATAAGATAGAAATATAGATAGTGATTTGGAAAAAAATATCAACTGCACACAAAATTGCTCAATATGCAAAGACTCTAATTTGAATTTTGTTTCATTTACTTCTTATGTATTGTGAAATACTGCTAAAAGCTTTTATCTGCATTCAAAATACCTGCCAGGACTCAAATTCTTAATAAGTGATTAAACTTTAGTCTATTATTTAAAATGTTGTGGCTTAGATTTCTTATAAACAAGGTAATGAAAACTAAAATCCATTTCATATAAATACATGCTTTAACCATATATATTGAGGTTTTAGAAAATAAAATTCATAATAAATATTAAAAGATACGGTACTGTGGAGGTGTCTCGGGAGCAAAAGTGCTGTCATTTCAGCTCCAAGGCCTGAGTTTGGATCCCTGAACCCACATGTAAGCTAGCCATGGTGCTTTGCCTCTGTAACCCCAGTGCTTTAGGTGCCAGAGACAATAGTGTCAAGAGCTCACAGGCCAGGCATTCTAGCTGAATCACTTAGGTCTAGATTAAAAAAGAAAAAGAAAGTTGAAAAGTAAAAAGGCGGAGAGCTATAGAGGAAGACACCTGAGGTCATTTCTGGCTTTGATACCCACACAGATGTGCACACATCTGTATAAATACACAAGCATATACCACGCAGATTTATAGCACACATATGTATACACACACCCTCATACATATCCATACAGACACACGTGTGCATGAACACGCACACATGCACACATTCACACATCAACTACTTTTAGCGCCAGATGACTTGGAACCTTATTCATGTTTATTAAGAAAAATGTTCTGAGGGGACTCTAAATGTAGACAGTCCTGATTTTTGTTTTATATTAATGAAATTACTTAGTGATACTTATAAAGTTACTTATTATTTTAAGCTTTCTTTCTATATTATCTTCATTATTATTTTACCAAAACAAATTTTCCTGGATTGTTTAAAAAGAGGTAACTGCTAATATAGATAAATCAAAAATGAATTTAAAACTCCCCAAGAAAGGCACATGACAAAATTAAACCTCAGAAAATTTTAACGTTTTTTTATACCATTTCTAATATCCCAATGAGAGGTCTTTCATTTTTCTTTCTGACAATCTGAAAACACAGTCATAGCATCCATTTGTACTAATCAACATAGAGCAATACAGGTAGCATTCTGCTTTTCTCTGTGTTTTTGCCTATGTGTACCTCTTGGGTGAGGAAATCTATTGTTGCCTAGATAGTCAGCCTTTGAGTTATATGAACCACGCGGGATGGAGAAACCATCACAGAATCTTTTTCCTGAAGACGGGACATGAAGCAGGAAAGATGAGTTTGTGGTTTGTTCAGCACCTTGTTTTGCTGACGCAGAGAACACAAGGAAGTGCTTCTTCCTTGGCTTTTCACCAAGGCTTCCCTTTGCTGGCTAATGAAAAGAGGTAGAGCTGGAGAACTCTCACTCGCTGTGCCTTTCCTCAAGTGAAATTTGGATTCTATAACCAATAGCCAGATACCTGTGGGAAGTTTAAGTGTCAAGGATATACAGCTACTAAGACCGTCACCTCAAAAGACTAACTGCAGTGACTGGAAGGATTCAAGGATAACATACCTAATAATGAGCCAACCAGTGATTTACTCTTATAGTCTTATAAGATAGGAATCAAGGGCTGATACAACAGGAGAGCCAAGCTGCACAGAAAACTGGTGCAAGAACCATAGTCTCCTTCTCTCAGTCCCACTTGCCCTACTTCGTTTATTACAGCTCTAGTTTGTATAGCTTACCGTGAGAATCGGAGGTAACAGTGAGGTCAGGGATTATACCTACCCTGACGGAACCCTTTAGATCCAGGCTTACGTATTCACGGTTAAGCCCATTCTCAGAATGATTGAACACAATGCTTTCATTCAGTCAAAACCATGACCCCCACACTACCTTTTCTTTTCACTTCATATTACAGAATAATTCAGCATTGGGCAATTTAGAGAGAATAGAAAAACACAAGTACTTAATGTTGCTTAGTAACTTCTCTCATCTGTCATTTTGGGCTGCACATTAACAACTGTGACTTCCCCACACTTGTCCCAAATTACTAGAATCAAGGCAGCGCACACAAGCTGATGAGTCACTTCGCTATCCTGTTGTTCTTAATAAGAGATCTGAATACCGGAATGGGTGTTCTATTGTTACATAAGGTTGTTTGTCGCAACGTATGTTAGAACTTTCTCTTTGCCAAGGAAAAGCCCCTGTTAGCAAAGGCATAGCATAGAAGCTGTGCAGAGAACAATGTTATTTCTTTAAAGGAGTGTTTCTCAAACTGTGAGTCACATCCCCTCTGGGATAGAAGAACCCTTCTGCAGGGTTCACCTAAAACCATTGGAAAACACAGATATGGCATTAAGTTCATAACAGTAGCAAAATTAGAGTTATGAGGATGCAATGAAACTCCATGGTTGGGGACACTACAGCTTTAGGAAAGTCTCTGGTTTGGAATGTGTGCTATACAAACCCACAGACTCTTATTCCAGCAACAACGTGTGAAGGTTTGGATCTTCATCAAGAAATCTTGTATCTGTTGATGTGGTTTTCATCCATACTACCTGGATGCTTACTTGGTGAAATGTTCGATACTTAACATACAGATTTTATCTGTATAAGGATACTTAAAAATAAAATATTTTAAATTTGACTATAGTGTAATTATTTTTATGATCTAACCAATGGCCTTTGATTCTTAACATTAGTGACGGTGTTAAACAAATCCAAGTATCTGTTATATTTGTTGCAATTTTCATTTCTTAGCAGCACAAGTTGATCAGAATTTTTTTCCAATAAGAAATACCAAAGGTACATTGAAATAGTTCTTCAGATACAGTATGCAGCAGAGGTTTAAAAAGAAACTTCCTCAGTGTTATTTAATCACAGAATATCCCATTCCGAGAACATCTATTAAAATGTCTTTGAAATTGGAACATAGTTAGGAAGTACTGATCTATTACCATTCAATTATTCATTTAAAATATTTTAGCACCTACCATACATCAGAATAGATGTCTCTGGAAACAAAATTGTAACTGTAGCCTGACCTTGACACTGTGGAGCTCCTAAATTGGGATGTGGAAGGAGACCTACGGGTGTCGAAATTAGAATGCCTCAAGCCATGTGTAGTGATGCGTCCAAGGACCTGTGAGTCAAGGGCAGAGAAGATCGACAAACTAGTCAGAGTCTTATAATCTGAACTGGGCCTTGAGGTGGGACTATGAATTCATTTAAAATAGGACAAGGACACGTACAAAGAAATGCTAGAGATCATGCATTTCCCTGTGAATAGCAGCATTTCTGTCATTAAGGCAAGCATAACTCTTCAGTGAGTAGTGACCTTTAATGAACAAAGAGATGAGAATAGCAAGCCACAACAGAGAAATTCATTAGTTTATGTTGCTGGTAATTGAAACATTTGGCAGAGATCAGAATATCTGGGAAGCTATTAGAGCGAATAAAGATAATATTAAGAAATTATTTGGTACATTTTAATATCTTTGTAGTAGGCTATTTTGCAAAGAGTGAAAATGTGCTGTCCCAGAGATGAAAGACCACACCAGAAATTAGTGGGATTAAAGGCCAGGTAGCAGTGACCTATCATAGTAGGGAAGTGATTGTCTCTGTTGGGTGTTATCGAGAGCTGGGCGAGACAGGACTGAAAAAGTTCCAGTCAGATTTGAACACGGTGTCTCCTGCTGATGTAGAGGTGTAAAGTCACAGGGTGGAAATCAAAGCCTCATGACATGTGCTGTGTGAGTAGGAGTCCAGGAGAAAGAAGCCGTATGAGTCATGCCGAAAGTCTTTCCATGAAAGGCTGAAGAAAGACAGAGCTGTTTCTTGAGAATAAGTGGGTTTGCAGAAACTTTTATCTTCCTGAAATGGAATAATTTTTAGTATAGCTCATTTCCGTGATAAGATGAGCATGAAGGAAATTAGTTAGAAGGGAGGGACGTTTCATGGCTGTCTAAGGTTATGGTATTGACTTTTTAAAACGAAGACACACAGATACTGCTTGTGTTTCACAAGGGGAAACATTCCCTGTAAATAAAAGGCAGGCATCGGGCATAATCAGGCATGCAAACTTGAAGGCATTTTTGAAATTTTAATTTTCCCGCTAGACTTTTAATAAGTTAGAAATAGTCTGAAATTCTGAATGGTTAGAGAAGACACACAGTGTGATCTCTGCCGAAAGGGCACTATTGGAGTAGATGATCATGAATTTACAGTTGTAAGTTTATTCAGTGGGCAACTCAGTTCAGCCACGCGGGAGGAGGCACAGAAAATGTGAATGAGTTGATCTGTGCTGCTTTGTTCTATTTTTCTCCGAATGTACAATGCCCCCCCTACCCTGCAATGTCATCGTCACCTTCCTTGTTTTTACTTTCTGATTTGGAAATCTAAATGGCTGTGGTCTTTACCCACATCTCTTCCGGCCACAAGAAACGGTTAAACTGTATAGACTGGGAAGCCGTTCGCTTGGGCAGACATGATCTCTGCACCGGCATTGCTCTCCATTGTGTGCTAATCACTGTTCATCTGAGCACTTGGTTTTGGACTCGGGAAAGAGAAGACAGTGTCCACTGTGTCCTTGTTTCCTTCCGCTTATTATCCAGACAAGACCCAGCACACAACTTCAATTTCTCTCTCCCAAAATCTTCATTTCCTGTGCCCTTCTCCTTCCATTTTGCATTTGACCAAACCTCAACCGAGCATCCAAACATTCTGCCTTTGCCTTTCACTTGGGTTATTGAATTCTGCCCCAAATCACGGAGCTGTGAAAACTGGGGTTCTAACAGATGTGGGGATCATTCTTCTCCCTCAGTTCTTCTTCTGGGCACCCATGCTGTGTTTTCTCTTCCTTTCTCTCCTGCAGCGCCCGATAACCCCTGATAACCTGATAGCCCACACCTGAAGTTACTGCTTCACTGAAACAAAACGTATTTTAACAGTGTTGTCTCTGCTATTTTTATGTTGTTTTTAACCCTTGAGCATTAAATCTTATTATAACAGGAAAATTATTATTCATGTAGTTTATTTCTCTTTTCTGCTTGGCACCATCTTCTTTGAGTCTTTTGCTGCTTGCAGCATCTTTGCTGCATGGTTTCTCTTTCATTTGATTTGCCCTCCTACTGTCCTGCCAGTTTTAAAAAATACAAAGAAAAAAAAACAAAAACAAAAAACAAAACAAAAAAACTTCTTTAATGATCAGAAAAGTACATGGCACAAACTAGCCCTCTAAAGAGTACTGAATTAAATGTTGTGTGAATTTGGATGTTCCCTTTATTGGCAGTGATGAAATTGTTGTCTCCCTCTGTAGACCAGGCTGGCCTCGAACACACAGAGATCCGCCTGCCTCTGCCTCCCGAGAAAAGGTGTGAGCCACCACTGCCTGAAATTGTTGTCTCTTAATTGTTGCTCTGGGGCCACAATATTTTTCCCCTTTTGTCTGCTTCTGAAAGTGTGTCACTTGTGTTTCTCACACTTGATACTTGTGTGTTGCTTGTTGTGGAGATCTCTGATCATGCTGCTCACTTTTGAACAAATGAGATTAAGCTGAATTTGAAAGAGTAGTGATTACAGCCTTATTTCAACATTTTTAACGACTTAAGTTAGATGTGGTCATTAAGTTAGGTGTGTGTGGGTATGGATGTGTGGTGTGATGTGTTGAGTGTGTGCGTGTGTGTCTACATGCGTTTTTGGGTACATGCACTTGTGTATACAAGTGTGTGGAGACCAGGATGTCAAACTTGAGTTCTGTTCCTAAGGAAAGCAGTCTGCTCTGTGCTTTCACAAGATTTCCCACTGGAACCTCAGGCTTAGAATCAGTCTACTCTGGCTAGTCAGTGACCCCTAGAGATCCTCAGTCATTTCCTCTTTAGTGCTGGGATTTTAAGTGTGTGCCACTGCCTCCTGCTTGTATTTAGGGCTTCTGGGTGATCTAACTCAGGTCTTCTTGCTTATAAATAACACTTTATAGAATGTGCTGTCTCTAGACATGTGTCTGTGTGTATCTGTGAGTGTGTATGTATGTATATGTATGTGTGTGTGAGCATGCACCCACGCTTGTTCAGATTGTAAACTTGGGTATAATAATATTCTTCTGTGTAACTTTGCCTAAATAATATAAATAAGGTTATCTGTGACCTAAAAAAGTATAATTAGTCATTTTTTTCTGGAATGCAGTATAGTATTGCCCTCATTATTTCATCTGTGATATTTAAAGAATATAATGTTACAAGGTAATGAAAACTATATGGAATACAAAAATTGCCACACTGCAGTATCCTGTTAGATTTATCGTTTGGTAAATTATGATAAACTGATGTGAAGTGTGTGTGTGTGTGTGTGTGTGCCTGTGTGTGTGTGTCTGTAACTTTTTCTGTATTTGCTTTTAGGTATTACTGAGAGAGGTAGGTAAATGCATTTCAGCATGATATTTATGCTATGCTAAAGAGAACAAGGATGAAAATATAATTTTAAGCTTAGGTAAATGACTTCCTTGATAGATGAGTTAAAGATTTCTTTTAGTTTGGTCTGGCCAGAATTCCCTGTGTCCTGTGTTTTTCAGATTCCTCTAATTTGATTGTTTTCCACCCTACAAGTAGAATTTTACTTCCTTATTTTAGGACTCTTTTCTTTCCATTTCTGTTTTAGTTGCTAAGTGATTGAATATAAATGATTATTTGATTCCTTTGAGGACTTGTTTTCTTTTCCCCCTGAATAATGGTTAAAATATTGCTAGCCAAACATTGTCCAGGGAGTGCTTGTTCCTGGCTGGTGTGATGAGTAACTCAACTTTCTAAATTGAGCACCGGTGTGTTCACTGAGCTGGCTCTTCTGTCTCTTTCTGTGGGGGTGACAGGAGGCCATAGCCAGCCCCACTACATTGGAGACACTAAGAGGTAAGATCGGGGTGTTTTTATTTAGAACAACAGAGTTCCCCGAAGGAAAGCGTTCAGACATGACCTCCCATCCAGATGGCTCCAGACACTCCAACTGCCAGCTTCTGCTTTGTGAGGGAAAGGGGGATCCCCACCTCTGTGTGGGAGCCTAGTAACACTGAACTCTAGAAACAACCTCTTGTGGAATAAGGCAAAGCCTCAGGCAGGATCTACTCACTTGCATTCTTAATCTTATGTTTATTCTTTGAAAGGATTATTTGGTAATTTACTAGTAAATTAGACGGAGTGCTAAACCAGCTGAGTCATGGACCTCATTCTTGCCAGTGCTAAAACCCAAATCAGCTTTCTGTTCTGACTGGTTTAGAGAGTCAATGATAAGAATGCCTTTTCTGGACCAGATCGCGGATTCATTGTGAGACCAGTGAGCCAGAGGCTATGAGCAGTCCCTGACCCTAGTTCTCTGATGTTCCTCTCTGCTAAAGCTGTGCCCACTGAGGCACAAGCAATCTAATCTTGTTAATCTTTCCCAGCATCATGACAGGAAACATGCCTCCGAACTGGCCCTCGTACACTTGTTTTTCTAAATTCCGTGGTTAAGTAAGAGATCCACTCCACTGGCTATATGCAGGCAACTTTGAAGCTTAGCTTCAAATGTTCTGCCTTCAGTTTTCAGGGAAACGAGGATGAAGCAGCACAACTTGAAGAATCAACGCATATTTTCTTTAGATTCCTCAGGTTTTTATCTTCTTTCCACCTTCAAGTCATATTAGGTCTATCAGTGATTTTTTTTTTCATTTCTTATTTTCCTTGAACTAACTCATCATAAAGACTGACTTTATAGTTTGACTGTAGCTGCTGAACAAAATGTAATGGATTATAAACAATGCTCTGCCCTAGCATATTTCACAGGCAAGGCTCCTTAGTCACACAGGACTGGAAATGAATCCTTTAAGATTTAAGACACTAAAAAAGAGGTGGGAATTTAATGGATGATATAGGAGATCCCAGCAGTAGTTTATACAAGTAAGAGAACTAACGCGTTAGTAAATGCATTAGCTGTCTCATGATGACTTTGGGGTGTCTATTCTGTGTCTCCTACTCACTCTTCCGTTAAATATAATATAACTGTCTTTATGTTATTTCGGCTCTAAATACATTCATTATTACTTAATTATCAAACATGCTTACCTATTATCAATTCTTCTAACTCACTGTTTTTGAGTAACTTGCTTCTTTTTGCCATTTTGAACTTCTTTGTTCTTGGTAAGATTTTTTTTATATTATATTGCCGATATTGTTTTAGTAAAACAGCCCAAACTGTTTAATAAAAATATCTCAGGCAGAGGCAGGCGGATCTCTGTGAGTTCAAGGCCAGCCTGGTCTACAAGAGCTAGTTCCAGGATAGGAACCAAAAGCTACGGAGAAACCCTGTCTCGAAAAAAAAAAAAATCTTGAAGCTGTGAAAAAAGGATAAATAAACACATAAACAATTTGTCAGACTAAGGTTTCAGTTTAGTGAATGTGACAAACATTAATTATCTATAAACTAATTTAACAATGATTTTTTTTTTAAAGAAGTACATGAATGAGTATAAGTGGGGATGTTCTTGCCAGATGTGTTGTTCAGGCCAGAGAACTTGTCTAGTCTGCTCTCTCCTTCCATCTTCATAAGAGGGATTAATCCCAGTCAGCAGGTTGGAGTGGCAAGTGTCTTTACCCACTGTGCCAACTCACAAGGTCTCATAAAAGCATTTGGAAGATGCTCTTCCTGGCAGTGTTTGTTCTAAGCAACAGAAATACTACTGAAATAGTATTCTTACAAATTTTGGTTTCCTTGGAAGAGATAGAAATTAAACATTAAGAATGTTATAAGATTTTATATAAACCTTCAGTCACGTGGCTCTGCAATGTAGACTTGATAAGATAAAGAAAAAAAAAGTAAAGAAGAAAATGTGAAGGAGGGTGAGTGTTATTTTAAATATGCTTTCTTCTTTACTTTTTCGAGCTAGTCTACAAACGACTTACATTGGAAATGCCTCTGAGATTTTAAGTGGTGGCATTGAATAAGCAGTAGGGTATAAGGCTAAATAAGGGGATTTGTCAAAAATAGAATTGCATGTAGGCCTGGGAGCTGGAGCAATCACACAGGAACAGGGCAGAAATAGAGGAGTTCAGTTCCGAGGCCACTGTAAGCCATCCCTAAATTAGTTAATTATATGTGTGTTTGGGCATGTATCTATGGTGTGTGTCAGTGTGCACAGGCATGATATGTGTTAGAGACCAGAAAATGTCTATGAGACATGGTTCAAACTCTATGCTGCTTGGATCTTTCTATTGCTTCTCACTTGATGTCACGTGCTCTAGGTGAGCTGGCCCATGGACTTCTGGGCATTTTCCTGGCCCAGCTCCTGTCTTGCCATAGAAGAACTGAGACTACACATGTGCATCAATACATCAGTTTTTACATGGGCTCAAAGGATCAAACACATATTGCAGACTTTTGTTGCAACTGCTCTTACTTATTGAGCTGTCTGCAAGATCTTTTCACAATAGAAAAGAGGCAGAGGTGTGAAAGGAAGGTGAAAAGGAAGAAACAGCACGAGAATCCGCCACCTTCGATGCCAAGTCACGTTCAAAAAGGAAAACGGGGAGAATGTGTAGTTTGCTTCTTAGAAGACAAACAAAATGGCTGTGGGTCGGCCATGAAATAGGGAAAAAACTAGTCTTTGCTGACCCAAAAGGACTGTTTCAGTGCCATAATGAAACAACCAGTTGACAGAAACATTAATTCTCAATGATTAGGACTCAAGAGGAGAAAACACAGATCGGATAACCAGAGAAGTAACGTAGAAAGGATGCTGGAAATGTCCCCTAGAGCTACTACTTGATCTGGTTCTGAGAGTTTAAAGACTATGAAGTGATCATAAAGTAAGCTCTGAAGATGTGCCAACATGTGTTAGCTAGGGAAAAATGAACAGAGAAGTGTAAAAGGAGGTCAGGGCAAGGCAAACTTGAGAGGTGAGGGGAGCCCATACTGGCTGGAGCAGACAGATGCCGTCATAAGAGTAGGTGGGTGGTGGGGGTCAGGTATGCAAAGCTGCATTGACTTTGACCTTAGAGCATCATGTATGATTGAGGAATTAGGAATCTTTCTGATGTGGCCATGTCATGGAGACTTGAGATGACACCGGCCTCTGTGAGCAGAGGGACCTCTAAGTCAACCAGATGAGAGCTAGAGACAGCGTGCCATCTCTGCATTTAAGGGGAGTGATTACTTCTGTTTGGATTTCAGGAAATTCTGGGAAACAGAAGGCTACATAGTAGTGAAGTTTATGAAGTGCAGTTTGACAGGGCTTACAACAGTGATCATGTGCATGTGTGTGTGCATGTACGTGTGTATGTGTGTGGGCATGTGCATGAGCATGCCTGGGCACGTGCTCAAGTGCACTGTGGAGGCCAGAAGACTTCATCTCTATTCCTTTCCACCTTATCCCTTTGTGACTGCATCCCTCACTAAACCCGGAACCTCACTTAGGATGATCTGCTTGTCTTCAATCCCTTGGTCCCTGGTCCCAGTGTTGGATTTAAAGGTATCCAAGGAGTGCTGGAGATTTGAACTCAGATTCTCATTCTTTCTGTGCTTCCTGTGCATTTCTTAGCTACTGAGCAATCTTTTCAGCCTCATTATTTGTTCTAATTTTTATGAAGCTAATGGATTTAATTTAAATATCTCCAAGAGACTTCTTAGCTCCTTCTAGACTTTTCTGCCTATGTCATCCAAATGCTAAGCATTGACTCAGAACTAAGATGATTAGGTCCTTCCAATTTCTTCTTCCAGTATGAGGGTACCACTCACCTAGGAACGCCTGCTATTCCTGCATGCTCCCAGTCTCCAGAGTGTCTGACTCACATTCTGTCACTTGATTTTTCCTTTCTCTTCTCTGGCCCCTTTCTTTTCACTTTGATCCAGTCATGGACAGTTTTAGACACTAATTTCCCTCAAGTGTGCTCTTAAGTTTTCCACTCTTCATTTTCAGCAGCCACATTGGCAAACCATTCTTTGCCTGATCCTTCTTTTTCTATTCTTAGTTCATCTTTTCCAATAGGAGATTCTATTTTCTCTCTTCCCACTAAACAAACTGCGTCGTCACTTTGACCTGATATTAGGGCAAATTAAGAGATCCTTTCCCTGTGGGTTTCCGTTCACCTTGTCACAGCTGGCAGCACAGTGCCCCCCAAAAATCCTAGCATCAGTGCTTGCTGGTTGTATGACTTAGGTTGACTTATTCAATGACCATGTTCTCATTTTCATGTGAGATTAGTAGAGTGATGCATTTACTGTAGCATTTTTAAGCCTAAACTCATAGACCTGTTTCCAAGTGCTACCTGGAATGATGCTGGTGTGAGTGGGTGTGTTTTCTGGTACTGTTCTGGTAGCCTCCCACTCTTCCCTATCCATGCACACGGGTCTACTTGACTACCTGCTGAGCACACCAGATAGTTCTGTCTCCCACTCTTCCCCATCCGCGCACACGGGTCTACCTGACTACATACTAAGTATACCTGATAGTTCTGTCTCTTTACTTTCCTCCTCTTTGTATTCTACTGCTGAGGAGCAGTTCCATTTTTGGAGGACTTTCCTCACAACATAGCCTCTTCCATCCAAATTCTTTTCTGTTTCCAGGAATAGCCCCCCCCCCTCTCTCTCCCTCTCTCTCTTTCTCTCTCCTTCAGAAAATAATTTTTGTTAACGTTTTCCACTCCCAAATCTAGATGTTGCTGTCGTAGTTTGATGCCTTCTGGCATATGGTTTATCAGTTCCATAATAAATGTTAGTGTGCCTGCAGTGCTCACTGGTCACAGAGTTCCCTGAGTAGAAGGGATGCTCTATGTAGCATCAGTTATTCATGGTTGAGAATGGTCATTGCCTGACAGCCAACTGCTCCTTCCCACACCTGCAGCTACTCTTTCCCTTCCCTCACAGATGGGTTTGGATTCTACTTTGGTCAAGGGATATCAAGTGACCTGAACTACATCTTCTTTCTTAGCAACAGGTCCTTTCAGATTAGGATTCTTTCACACCGAAGAGGGCTGAAGTATTTTGTACCAGGCTCCCTGGAACTTCTAAGGGTTTTCTAACTAAGTCCTTTTGTCTCAAATGTCACTGATTTTCTGTTCCAAGTCCTTGTGTTTTTTTTTTTTCCTCTCAATTTTCCATAATTACAAGAAAGCGTTTTTGGACAGGTGGTGAACTACCAGCTTCATACTGTTCTGTGCAAAGATACTCAATAATTGAATTCTTTAAAATGGCACAAAGAAGAATATTTAATATCGTTTCTGTTTTCTGCCTAATTTCCTCTAGTCTGAGTTCTCCTGAGCAATGGTCTTAAGGGCATGAACTGCCTTATTTCCCCAGGTTGTTCTGAAAGCATGAATCAAGATTGATCCTCATTTTATTCATGGCTATTCTCGATAATTTACAGATCCTGAAATGAGGGTTTATTTTTCCCCTCTGAAAGCTTCGGGATGTTATTGTCAGGATTTGGAGAATGTGCTTCAGGAGCAGGGTGATGAATTGAGTGCTGCCTCAGAAAAAGTCAGGCTGCCACAGAACCTATTTATCTCCGTCCAGGAAGCAGGGCAGCCTAAGCACAGATCTTTTAAGAAGCCGAATGAGAAGTTCTAAGGTAAGGGAGGTCAGCGTGACATGGCTTTCTATTTATTCATGGCTTATTGACTCCCTGGGCATAAAGAGCACACTGAAGTCCATGGCCATCCAGACACAAGCTTTTCTTCTTCCTTTGCTAGTGTGGTTATCAGAAAAGATGGACAATTCTGCGGGTCTTAATGGGACGTAAGATTCTGATGTGCTGTCCACAGAAGGCAATGATAGGATTTGTTACAGCATTACTGATCTGTAGAAAAGATAAGCAGTCTTTTCTGTGAAGCAGGTACCAAGCATGAAAGAGGTTGGGCAGAGTCAGAAAGTGGGAACGAGAAATACGTTTCTTAGAAAACATCTTAAATTGAGATTACAGTCAAAATATTCCACTCTAACAATATTTTCCCCCAAGAAAACCTGTTTTTATGCTCCTAATAAGACATTTAATTTTCATGTGCTGAGGTGCTGGGCATCAAACCCCAGACCTTAGGCATATCAGGTGAGGGGTACATCACTGAGCTACATTCCGGGCTGTCTTCCACTTAATCCTTCCACTCACTCTTCATAAAGCATCAGGGCTGGCAAGATACCTCAGCAGGGGCTTGCCACCAAAGCTGATGATCTGAGTGAGCCTCTGAACACACACATTGTAAGGAGAGAACGGCTTCCTGTAAGATGTCCTGTGACCTCTTCCATGAGGACTGAGGCACGCACATCCTGTTTCTCCACACCCCTCATCGACATAAAAACTAAATACATCTGGGAAATAAAAAACTTCAGCCATTATCATTCAACCAGCTCAGATACTTAAGGTCTATATTTTATGTGCAATATAGAAAGGGAATTTAAAATAGGAATCCCTTTTATCCAAGCCTGCTCTACCAACATTCTCTTATAACTGCTATTTTGAGAGGAAGATTTAGTCATTCTGTAGAATATAAACCTTTAGAGAATATGAGTCTGTAGAGAATATGAATCTTTTTGGAGCCTCATCAGTCATTCATTCTCACTCTTTCTCCATCTCTCTCAAGACTGAGATGATATCCATATTCTATTTATTCAAATCATACTTCTCTCTCTAAGAAGTCATACAACTTGAGATCATCAAAATCTCTTGCTCGGGACACACCCAGTAAAATAGCTTTCGAAGAGTATCTGGTGAAGGAGTCAGAAACCGCCTGATGCCAGTTTGATGCCACTCCTCACATGGTGAAAGAGTGGGGACAAATCTTGCAAACTGTCCTCTGACCTGGACATGTGCCCTGTGGCAGCTGTGTGCCCACCCCAGATGTCTTCAGCCCTAAATTGAAATGCAAAACCAAAACCTGCATTTCAAATATATAAGATAAATTCAGTTCACTGGGAAATTGGGTTATTTTTCCCTCCCCTACTCATTTAATAAAATATCAATCAGTCAGCAAAGATTAACATGAAATTAGATTGTGTGAGTTTAAGAGTTAGGAAACAGAGTCAAATTAGCCACAAGACATAGGAGTGGTGAATGTAACACAAGGGAGTAGATTCTGAACTTTGAACAATGTAGAAGACACACACACACTATACACATAACCCAGAAGTTATTTGATTTTCTTTTAGAAATAAATCATTTACAATTCTCTCAGGAAATGATTGACATATTTTTCATGTTTACTTTTCTACCGGTTAACCCACTCCTCCATCAGACTTTGGCACAAGACATCAATAGTGACTTAGAAGTGGGTTAGGATGCACATCCCTAGAATACGGGAGCATCTCCAGGCAGTATGTGCTGTTCAGCAGCCAGTACTAGACGGAAATCACACCCAGAGAGCCACTGGCCTGTTTTCAAACGCTAATAAATGTCTATGATTTTTGTATTTGTACACTGAGCTGCCTGTGTACTCTCTAGAAACTGCAAGAACTTTATTTTGACAGTTTTTTTCATTGAATAGTTGAAATTATTCTTATGCTTATTTTTTTATTTAAATTTTCTTTCACAAAATATATTTTGATTATACCTCCGCCTTCATCAAAACCTGTTACATCCATACCTATCCAACTCTATCTTTGCTTTCTCTCTCCCTCTCTTAAACACACACACACACGCACACATGCACATACACACACAATGGAAATCAAAATAGAAACAAATAAAAAAATCTCTAAGATTAAAAACATATCAGAATTGAAAGCCCCCACAAAAAAACAAAACTATGGAGTCCGTTTTGCTTTGGTCAACCAATTCACACACAAAAAATAAATAAATAAATAAAAATCAGGATCCATCTTTCTGCTGCACCCAAAATACATACCCCACAATTAAGGACAGATATTGCATTAGGGTAAAGGATAGAAAAGGGTATTCCAAAAAAAAAATTAGATTAAGAAAGCAGAGGTAGCTATTTTAATCTCGGAGAAAAAAAGACTTCAAACAAAGATGAATCTGAAGAGAAAGGCGAAGATACTTTATACCCATTAAAGGAAAAATCAATCAAGAGAATGTTACAATTCTGTTCACCCACCAATTTCAAGTGTGCTGAAGTTCATAAAAGAAACACTATTAAGCTAAAATGACATATTAACTCTCACACAAAAATAGTGGGAGACTTCAAAACAGTGTTGCTAATAAAAAGATTATCCAGACAAAAGTAAGCAGAGAAATACTTGAGTTAAAAAAATGACATCAATCAACAAACCTTATGGACATCTTAGGACAAATTGTAAACAATTGCTAAAAATAGACTTTCTTCTCAGCAGCTCATGGAACTTTCTCCAAAATCAGCCACATGTTAGGACACAAAGCAAGTCTTAAGAGTTATAAGAAAATTGAAGTGACAGCCTGCTTCCTATCTGAGCACCAAAGATTGAAGCTTGATGTCAACAATCAGGTAACCAGCCTTGTATAAGGCTCATTATAAGATGCAGCTCTTTCCGGATATTTCTTTCGCAAGACGAAATCTCAAGAGGATTCATAGAAACATAAATATTGAAACAGAAACGAACAAGACTGGTGACTTACGCAACTGGGAATTATCAAGTAATATGAAGGCTCTTGGCATTTTCTTTAGAAATGTTTTACTCTTATGAATTTGTGTGTGTGTGTGTGTACCCATGTGTTGACACACAACTCCCACGGGACATAGAGGGAGGTCAGAGGACAACTTGCAAGAGCTAACTCTCTCCTTCCGCCACTTATGTCCTAGAGACCAAGCTCAGGTCATCAGGATTTGTGGCAAGTGACTTTAACCATCAGCCATATCAGTGACCAAAGAATCTGAATTATTTACATGATGAAGTAGATAATTATTCATCAAATGAAATTGCAGAAAAATTGAATCCTTTTGTAAGAGAAAGCAAGGATCAGATGTATAGCCAGCTTGCATTGTTATTTTGAGTGCCTTGTGAGTTATTTCACCTGTAAGGATTTCAACTCATCATATAAATGTCTTATACAGAGTGAGTATTTCAGAAGAATTAATTTACTGTTGAGAAAAAGTGGATATTATACTTGAATTTCTTTCCAACTATAGGCACCGTTAATATAGACATTTTATTTCATAAAATAGTAGTTGCCCAGTTTTTTGACATACATACGTGACATAACTGGACGAATGTTTAAGTTTTATATATTACTTATTCCAGATATTGAAAAAAGTGCCACTATGACAAAAACATATCAAATATACAAATATTTACATAAGACACATATTAATTTTCAAGATTCTGACATGTTAAGACATAAAATATTTAAAAAAGTAAATGCTTAAAGTTTGGGGAAAACACTCATAGGAAGTGATGTAAACAGGGAAGAAATCTAGCTCCACCGCGCAATGCCTGCCTTCCTGTATCTGTTTCCGGATGCAGAGTGCATTTCACGTTGTGTTATTTCAATAGATATGCTTTGTCAAACAACATAGGCATCATATTAACATAGAACATTTTTATTCGCAATTCTTTAGGAATAATGAAAAATACCATTACTCACAGTGCTGGGCTATCATTTCATATGCGTTACTGTTTTGTTCAAACAGTACATCCAGAATCTGCATGCCATTTTTTTTCTGTCTGGTAATGTGAGGCCATTGGATTTTAATTTATTATCATCAAATAACTGCTTTGACTTTAAAGCACAAAGCTATAATGATTTACAGCATTTAAAGTAGAATCGAATTGGTTTTGCCGGCTAATGGAATGGTGTGGGCTCTTTTGACTGGCACCCCTTTACTAGGCCATGTGAGACTCATTGGTTCAATAATAGGAAATCAGATTTAGTTTATAAAATATTTTAATAGATCACACCATGAAAATCATAAATATCTGCTAATAGGATATTTTATGCCCCAGGAAGGACTAGTGCTTAAAGATGTTCTAGCAGGAGAAAGAAGCCGAGTCAGGGAGTCGCCATGATTCTCTCACTCCAGACAGATGCAGGTTAAGATCTTTCCTGTCATTGTGCCGCAGCCTCCTGAGGAATGAGATAACACCACATCCATCTCCACCATTCTGTCAACAAATATGAGATAACTAAGCAGTGAGAACATTCTTCTGCCAACAGCATCTACTTACTTTGGCCAAGGGCTACTCCTGATGTTGCAGGAACCTGCTGAATCAGAAAATGGCTTTCCAAGTTAAGAAACTGGTCCTACCCTCAGCATCATGTGGACTACTGATCAGAATCCATGTTGGTAAAGAGGATTGTGGGTTCTCTCACACACCCCCCCTTGAATCAGTTGCAAGCTATATTCTTTAAGTTCCTGGGCTAGGAAGAGCCTTTATCACTGGCTGAACTGGGCTGCAGGATCAAACACGTTAAAACAACACACCCTCTACTTTGGAAGGAAAGTCCAAGATCTTATTCTCCATAAAGGTCATGATTATGTCTCAAAGCGTGCCCACTCAAAATCTGGTTGTTGAAACCTTTATCTGCAATGTAAGTTTGTTTGGAGACACTCTAGGAATATAATTAAAATAAAATGGAGCTGCAGGGTGCTTGCTAAGTAAAAAAAAAAAAAAAAAAAAAGATGTTCTAGCAACCTAAGAATACTTCAGCACAATATAGAGGTTGGTGACTGAAAGGCTTTGAGGGCGAAGGGGTGGACATCAGCGCCTTTACAACTGAGATTAATAAAAAGTAAATGATTTTACTCTATATCCCATTTATGAAAAAAGGCAATAAAGGCAAAAGGTAGAAATGGAAATTTGGGGAGGTTTGAGTTGTTATTAGTATGGCTTTTTTCTTGCAAATTTCAGATTTGTATGTGCAAAAAAGCATGAAGTTTTTTGACTGTCTTTATTTGTGTATACCCACTGCTATTTTATCAACAATTTATTATTTTCCTTCCTGTTTTTGGGGTAATCACAAGTTTCAAGTTAGTTAGAATGAAAATCTATTGCCATTCTCTACAAATTTTGTTACAAATACAAATTCTGTTTTGAACAGAGACTCACATAAAAATATTATGATGGAAAATATACAAAATGGAAATTAGCCCCTAAAAGCTAGGAGTTTTATTTAATTTTTCCCAAGGATGATTTAATCCTACAAGTAATATTTCCAAAAGCTTCAAGAGAATGTTGTCAGTAGAACTCTGCACTATGGAGAATCATTTAATCATTTCCTAGGAAAACTTTAAATTGTACAGTGAGCTTGGCGAATAAACATATGTGTTAAGCATCTGCTACAAGCTTGGTTCTCCGGGAACTTGTCAAAACAAAGCTTACATATACATTATAAACTACTACCATGCAAATCAGACAAGCCATGTACAGCAGCGATGGCAGTGTGAAGTTAGAGTGACTGCCCAGAACATTTGAAAAGGAAATTGGACTTAAAATAAGACAGTAGAATTGTTCAAATTCCAAATTATAGCTGGCTATCACATAAGCCTCCTTGGAACATGGCACACAGTTCTGAAACTTCCTTAGTAGTATTAGCTAGCAAAGATCTTTAAAATTAACTGTGGTCTCGTTGATTCTTTATATGTGTGTATATTAGCCTAAAACTAACAAGTTTATTTGTAAGTATTTTTGTAGTCCTAAGCACAGTTCTTTGCACATAAAACACAAAAGGGAAATTGCAAACACTGATGAGTTCTTTTCTAAACATGAAATTTGATGACTATAATATGGTTAAATGGAACACAGTGCATGAAAATGTAACTCTGAATAAAGTTAGAGACTGAACTGGTCATCTTCTGTGATCATATTGATGACTACCCCAATTGCCATCAGAAAGACTTATCAAGTCACTGATGGAAACATGCAGTTCCACAGCCAAATAGTAGGTCAAGCTTGGGGAACCCTGCTAAAAACAGGGGAGGAAAGACTGTAGGATCCAGAGAGGTCAAGGACATCACAAGAAAACCTATAAAAACAACTAACCTAGCTCATAGGAACTCAGAGAATCTAAACTAGCAAGCATGGAGCCTTCATGGGACTGACCTAGAACCTTACATATATGTGACAGTTGTGTAGCTTCATCTACTTGTGGAACTCCTAACAATGCGAACAGAGGCTGTCCCTAATGCTTTGGTTGGTTCTTGGGATCCTATTCCTCATCCTGGATTCTCTTGTTCAGCCTTACTGCAAGGGGATGTGCTTAGTCTTTTCACAACTTGAGATGCCACCGTTTGTTGGTACCCATTGGAGGCCTGCTCCTCTTTCTGAACAGAACCTGAAGAGGAGTGGATTCAGCGAGGCCAGAGGGGAGGTTGGGAAAGGAATGGGAGGAGAGGATGGAGGGAAACCTGCAATCAGCCTGTAAAATAATTAAACAAAAATTAAAAGAATAAAATATATTTAGGTTTATAAATTGTGATTTATTTTCTTTGGAAATTTACAAATATTTCTACTGCATATCCAATAAGCTCAGTGGACTAACAATTGTGTAAAAACTTTGTGTACTGTTTGAGGAGACAACTAGAAAGTCATGTCATTTAAAGACAATTAGGTGAATGATATGGCCTTAATATCATTTAGAAAAATGAAAAAAAATGGGAAGGCAAGGAAATTCTGTTGATTTGAACTGGAGGCATTCTGCATGAAATATCAAACCAACACTAAATAGGTGCAGCTAGGCAGGAAGCATTGAGGCCTGAGACCTGGGAAGGTAAACAGTTAAAGAGAGTTGATTGAATTCAAGTTTCACTTGCCTGGGCCAAACTAAGGCCAAAGTAGTTATATAACATTTATTATTTACTCAACAGATGCTTCTGGTATATTAGCAGGAAAAAGTTCTTATTTACCCTTACCTAACCTCTTCAAAGGACTCTTGTGAATTGAACATACTTGGCGTGCAGGAAAAAAATGAATTCATATGATTTCAAAGGATGTTTGCTTTCAACTGTTAACCAACTGGGATGATGGTGGTTTTAATTATTTCATGTTATTTACTTTAATCAACTAATAAATAAGTGAATAAATTTGAATATATAAGTTATATTAAATGCTCTTTAACAGTATAATTTTTATTTGACCAATCATGGCAGATTAATATGATTCATATAGGTAGTATGTGGACACCTATGAGCTGAGAAAGTCATGATGATTTCTATCAAAAATTCTAGATTTTAATCTCTGATCAGACATAAAAGGCAATCCTTATCTTTTGAAATCAGGAGATAGTGTTTGCCCATCTAGAAGGATGCTGTAGAAGGCTCTACTCAGGCAGCAGATGATCTGTTTATGCTTGGCTTAGGAAACAAGGGAGGCAGTGCCCATTTATCTGTTCACTTTCCACTTAGTAAATAGAACTTTTTGAGGTTTTGTGCTGTTTTGAAAAATAGTCAAGGGTCTTGAGTGGTCTTTCTTCACAACTTTACTGATCCTCACTGCACATAACATATCTATGACAAACAGTGTTCAAGTTTACTGTACATGAAGCTTGTAGGGGTAACTTAATTTTTCATATTTGCATCCCTTAATGAAGGCATAAGTCATAAACAATCCCACACCAGTTTGGAATTATGATTAATAGGGTGGTATTTATTTAAAGGGGAAAAAACTTACAGATCACTGTCCCAAACAACAGCCCTCTGCGCAATTAGGAAGAAGTCTAGTCACCGGAACTGGAGCAGGAAGTAAAGAGAGTGAGGAGGGAAGTAGCCGCTCTTTTAAAGGGAAAGAGACCACGCCCCAATGGGCTGGTATCTCAGTGGCTATTGGCTGGAGGAACGGAAGGACCTCCCGCAACACCTTAATATGATGTCAATCAAGTCATTGTTACAGTATGTTTTTTATTTTATTTTTTTTTTATTTTCCCATCTCCCCCTTAACCCCATTCTATCCACTCCTGTTCACACCTGATCTCAGGCTACCCATGCGTTCTATTGTTCTATTCTATCTCCCTTTTACAGAGATCCATGCATCCCCAAGGACCCTGTCTCTTTACCTAAAGTGAGGGTCACTGAATTGTAGCCTGTTTATAATATACTTAATGGCTCATATCCACATATAAATGAATACATATAAAATTTGTCTCTCTGGGTCTGGGTTACTTCATTCATGATGATTTTCTCTGGAAATTTCTCTGGTTCTATCTATTTGCCAACAAATTTTATGATATCATTTTTCAACACTGAGTAATACTCTATTGTGTAAATGTACCATGTTTTGTTTATCCATTCTTCTGTTGAGGAACATCTAGGTTGTTTCCAGTTTCTGGCTACTATGAATAAAACCACAATGAACATGATTGAGCAAGTGTCCTTATAGTAGGATGGAGCATAATTTGTTATATGCACAACAATGGTATAACTGGGCCCTGAGTTAGATCAATTCCCATCTTTAATATGATTCATATCATATTAAATTCCGGATTGATTTCCATAGTGGCTGCTCAAGCTTTTCCTCCCACCAACAGTGGAGGAGTGTTCCCCTGCACCACATCCTCCCAGAATGAGCTTCCACTTGTCTTATTGATCTTACCTGTAATCGCAAATGTTTAGGTAGCATGGAATCTCAAAGTCATTTTGATTTGCATTTCATTGATAAGTATGATGAGCATTTCTTTAAGTGCTTCTCAGTCATTTGAGATTCCTCTGTTGCCAATTCTCTGTTGACATCTGTAACCATTTTTAATTGGATTATTTGGTTTGCTGATGCCTAGTTTCTTGAGATTTTTTTAAAAATATGTTTTGGATATTACTCTTTTGTTGGATGTGGAGTTGATAAAAAACATTCTGAAGGATGACATTTTGTCTGATTGTCAGTTTCCTTTGCCTTCCAAAAAACTTACAATTTCATGAGGCCCCATTTATAAATTGCTGTTCTCAGAGTCTATGCTATCTGTGTTCTGTACAGGAAGTTGTCTCCTGTGCCAATGCATTCAAGACTAATCCCCATTTTTTCTCCTTTCATATTTAGTGTACATGCTTTTATGTTGAGGTCTTTGGGCTACTTATACTTGAGTCTTGTACAGGTTGATAAATATGGATGTAGTCTTCTATGTATAGACATCTACTTTGACCAGTACCAGTTAAGGGTGATTTTTTTCCATTGCATAATTTTGGTATCTTTGTAGAAAATCAGGTATTCATATGTGTTTATTATGCCTGGTTTTTGGTTTGATTTCAATGATTGGCTTGTTTGTTTTCATGCCAGTACCATGTGTTTTTCATTGCTATAACTCTGTAGTACTACTTGAAATCAGGGGTTGTAGGTGACTCCTCTCACTTTCATTGTTCAGAATTGTTTTTAGCTATTCTGGGTTTCCATTCCTCCATATGAAGTTGAAATTTATCCTTTCAAGGTCTGTAAAAAATTGTGTTGGAATTTTGATGAGGATTTTACTGAATCCGTAGATGTCTTTTGTTATGATGGTCATTCTTATTATGTTATTTCTACTGATCTATGATCTATATCCATCTTCTTGTATCTTCTTCAATTTCTTTCTTCAAAAACTTGAAGTTCATGTCATACAAGTCTTTCATGTACTTGATTAGACTTCTTCCAAGATATTTTATATCATTTGAGGCTATTGTGAGAGATGTTTTTTCACTGATTTTTTTCTCAGTCCATTTGCCATTTAAATATAGGAGAGCTACTAATTTTTTGAGTTAATCTGGGATCTCACTACTTCACTGAAAGTTTTTAACAGCTGTTGGAGTTCCCTGATGAAATGTTTCTTGTGTTTCTATTTTATGAAATAATTGGAGTATAATTGATTATAATTCTTCTTTGAAAGTCTGGTATAATTCTGTTCAAATACTATCTAGCCCTGGGTTCTCTTTGCTTGGTAGACTCTACTGCTTTTTCCATTTCATTAGGGGTTATATGTTTATTTAAACTGTTTAAATTGATTTAATTTTCTTAAGTGGTAACTATAGAGCTAATTATCCATTTCCTTTAGATTTTCCAATATGGTTTGATCTCTGCCTTCGGTTTGACTATTTCCTGTAATCTACCTCTCTTGGAGAGTGTACCTCTTGTTTACTTCTTTTTGCTCTAGAGATTTCAGCTGTGCTGTAAAGTAGGTGGTGTGAGATGCCTCCTTTTTTTTTTTTATGTAATCACTTAGTGCTGTGTAGTTTCCTTTTAGCATCACTTTTATTGTGTCCCTTAAATTTGGGTATTCTTTGTTTTCACTCTCATTGAATTCTAGAAAGTCTTTAATTTCTTCCTTAACCCATTTGTCATTCAGTTCCATGAGTTCAATTCCATGAGTTTGTAAACTTTCTGTTGCTGATATCCATCTTTAATCTGTGGTGAGCTTATACGATGTACAGAGATATATCAGTTTTCTTGCATCTGTTGAAACTTGCTTAATGTCTGAGTATGTGGTCAGTTTTGGAGAAAGTTCTAGGTGCTGAAAAGAAGATATTTTTGTTTTGTTTGGGTGAAATGTTCTATATATATCTGTTAGGTCTGTTTTCTTTATAATGTTGGTTAGCTTCATTATTGCTTGGTTTAGTTTTGTCTGACTGTTCGTGGGTTAAAGTAGGGTATTGTATATTATGAAATGGGTGTGGTTTCACACAGGTCTGTGGAAAGACACAGAGGCACCTTAACAATAAACTAGCCTTTCCTGGCTGCAGGGGAACTCAGACTTTTGGGGACAAAGACCCAGAACTGAGATGCTATCTGTTAGCCCCTGGCTTCTTTGTTATTTTCCAATTTCTACCTCTAGCAAGATGATTTTACATCCCCCAAACCTCCCCAGGAAATTTTCAAAGGGACAAATCCAAATGCAAATTCTCACTTAAGAAATATCACAGTGTGCAGGATTTTTAGCAACCAGGTTTTGCATAGGTTTTATACATTTGGTAGTCTCTCAGGCAAGATTCACATAGAGGGCAAAAAGAAACCCAAGGTAACTGCTCAACAAGAGGTGTATGGAAGGCTAGGTGCTAGAAGTCTGGAGTCAGACCAGGTGCAGCTCAGTGCATATTCTCCTATCAACTGAGGCCTCCCGCTATTGGGTGGGGAGGCCAAAATGTGATTTAAGCTGTAATAGTGTTTCTTTTACAAAAGTAGGTGCCATGAGTTTAGGGCATAGATGTTAAGGTTTGAAATTTTACATTGGTAAACTTTTTTTTTTTACCTTGATAAACATGTAATGTCCTGCCCCGTGCATTTTGACTAGTTTGCATTTGAAGTCTGTTTTCTTAGATATTAAAATGGCTACACTCAGCTTGTCTCATAGGTCCATTTGCTTGATATCTTTTTTCTAAGCCTTTACCATAAGGTAACATCTATCCTGGATGTTGACATGTGTTCCATGGAAGGATGTATCCTGTTTGTTCAACCATTCTTTTAGTCTGTGTCTTTTATGGGGGAGTTGAGAACATTGATACTGAGACATCTCAATAAACAATGCTAGCTGATTCCTGTTATTTTGTTGCTGTTGTTAATTGTGGTGCTAATGGTGGTTGTGGTGGTGGTATTAATGGTCTTTTCCTTCCTTTTGTTTTGCTGGTATGGAATTACTTATTTCCCATGTATTCATGGGCATAGTTAACCTTAAGTTGGAATTTTTCTCCTAACAATTTCTCTAAAGCTCGATTGTGGATATTGTTAAATTTTACTTCATCGTGAAATATCTGATTCTTTCACATCTATGGTGACTGAAAGTTTTCTCCTGAACAGATTCTGGTTGTCATCTGTGGCTTAGATCTGTAGTACTTCTTTTCAGGCTCTTCTGGCTTTTCAAGGATCCCCTGAGGTGAGGTGTAATTCTTACAAGTCTGCCTTTCTATGTTTTCTTAATCTTTTCCCCTTTTCAGCTTTTAATGTTCTTTCATGGTTCTGTATGTTTAGTGTTTCGATTCCTATGTGGTAGGGGGACTTTTTTTCTGGTCCAATCTTTTTGGGGTTCTGTAAGTTTCTTGTACCTTTATGGGAATGTCCTACCTTAGGTTAGGAAAGTTTTCTTCTATAATTTTGTTGCAAATGTTTTCAGGGCATTTGAGTGGGGATTCTTCTCCTTCTTCTATTTCTTTTATTCTTAGCTTTTGTCCTTTCATTGTGTCCCACATTTCCTGGATGATTTGTGTCAGGAACTTTTTAGATTTAACATTTTCTTTGTCTGAAGCATCTATCTCTTCTCTCATATATTCAATGCCTAAGATTACCTCTTCCATTTTATGTATTATGTGGTTAAAATTTGCTTCTGTAGTTCCTGTTTGAACTCATAAATTTTTCATCTCCAGAATTCCCTCACTTTGAGGTTTTCTTTTTTTTTTTTTATGTTTCTGTTTCTGGTCTTGGAGCGTTTCATTCAACTCAACTCTTTGTTTTTGCTTGGCTTTTAAAAAAATGAATTTATTCATTTTTTCCAATTGTTTGTGTTTTCCTTGATATCTCTCTCTCTCTCTCTCTCTCTCTCTCTCTCTCTCTCTTCTCTCTCTCTCTCTGCTGTTATTTGAGACAGGATTTCTCTGTAGCTTTGGAGCTTGTCCTGGAACTTGCTTTGTAGACAAGGCTGACCTTGAACTCTCTGAGATCCACCTGTCTCTGCCTCTTCAGTGCTGGGAATAAATGTGTGCACCACCACTGCCCAACTTTCCTTGATTTCTTTAAGGTATTTACTCATTTCCTCTTTAAGGACCTCTATCATTGACATACAGTTGCTTCTAAAGTCTTTTTCTTGTGGTTCAGCTTCTTTGGAATATTCAGGGCCTACTGCGGTAGGATGGCTGAGCTCTAGTGAAGATACATTGTATTGCCCTGACTGTTATTGATTGTGTTCTTATGCTTGTGACTAGGCATCTGGGTTTGGGATGGTTATAGGTTTAGGTGTTAATATCTGGGTTCATCTTTGTTGCATGGATGGTTTTTTTTCCCCCTTGATTTCTGCTTCTTCTGTGGATTTTAAGAGAACATGAAGGCTGTTGTGTTCAAAGGGAAAGACTGCTGATGTTTGCGGCTGGGTTGCAGGGACCAGTGGGAGGAGGGTTAGGAGAGGACAGTCTGTGTGAGCCAAAGGAGTTGTAGGCAGAGGGGAAGGGAGGCTGCAGCAGGTGTTCTGAGGCAGCACTAAGGAGGAGGCTGAGGGGTGGGGCTTAGGGGAACACAGAGAATGTAGAGTGTGTGCAGGCAGTCTACTTGGTTTTATGTTTGTTTGTTTGTGATATCTTATACTAAATAAGTAATATCTGCTTTTAGCAAATTCATTTTAATCTTATCCCATGTCACAGTTCAGCCTAAGAAAATGACTATCATTTTCTTTTTCTTTCATCCATTCTTTCTTTTGTGTGTGTTTTGATTTTAGTTTGTTTGCTTTTCAAGACAGGGGAAAAACAAAAAACAAAAAAAAAAAAAACCACAAAAAAAACCAAAAAAACAAAAAAAAAAAGAAGGTTTTCCTGTTTAACCATGGCTCTCCTGAAACCCAGGGATCCACCTATGTCTGCCTCCTAAGTATGGTGATTAAGGGTGTGCACCTCTAGCACCAGGCTTCACTTTGGCTTTCTAAGAGAAGAAAAGCCCCTTACTCTCTAAAGATTCTGCAGGCGGGCTGGAGAGATGGCTCAGAGGTTAGGAGCACTGACTGCTCTTCCAGACGTCCTGAGTTCAATTCCCAGCAACCCACATGGTGGTTCACAACCATCTGTAATGAGATCTGGCGCCCTCTTCTGGCCTGCAGCCATACATGGAGGCTGAACACTGTGTACATAATAAATAAATCTTTAAAAAAAAAAAAAAGATTCTGCAGGTTTATGCAAAAAAAAAATCTAATCATTGGGATTATTATCCTCTTCCTTCCCTTAAAAACCGGGAAAGAGAAAGAATTGTGTAAGGTAAAATATTGCAAAGCTATTTTTTCCAGCTCCTTTGGAAAAACAACTTTAAAATGTACATGCAAGGGATTGTGTCATCCAAGGCTTCGCAGAGCATCTAATAATAAATCTATGTGGGGGGGCTAGAGAGCACTGCCTTGAAGCACAAGGTACAATAAATTCTGCTGCACTTGTTACTTTGGGAGTAGCTACTGAATTAAAAAAAAGGAATATTTCAAATGAATTCAAGTTTAGTGGCAATATTTCTCTACTTTCATCAGTTTCTCTGTGTATAGGCAGCCTATTAGCTATTCCATTGTCTACGTGTTTTATATAGAAATCCACTTATATTATAACTTACAGCACAGTATAAAACAATATGCTTTATTAATATAATCCCATTATGAGGTTTTGTACACAGAAAAAATGATATTCTCATGCTTTACTTATGGTTTATTCACCTGTGATTATTTTACTCTATAAGAATGAAAATGCATGTTATTATATTATTTACTTAGTTTTTGGTTTGTGTGTGTGTGTGTGCATGTGTGTGGAATTCAGAGAATAACTGCATCCCTTCAGGAGGTCCGTGTTCTTTCATGATGTAAGATCTGGGGATTGAACTGACTTGTCAGACTTGGTTTTAAGCATTTTTACCACTGAGCTACTGCATTGGTACTTGTTTATTATTATTTATCTTAGTGAGCTTAAATTAAAATATGGACTCTTTACTGTCTCACTTGCTAAATTATTAACTAGCTTCTCTCCGGAGACTTTTACTATGGTAAAGGTAAGTCTACTTGAATAAGTGAGGTCAATTGTGGCCTAGTAAATCCTGAGTAAAGAGAAGTCTGAGGCAACCAAACAAAGAGCCTGAGATGCAGCAGACATGCGCACTAGGCATTCACCAGGGAGCTGATGATGCAAACGAGGCCCTTCATGCTTACATGTCAGGCACTTTTTGATTGACCCATTTCCTCAGACCTCATGTTAAATTTTGCAAGAGAATCTCTCCCTAGACCTTGTGCTCTGTGGTTTGACTGACAGCCTAGCTGACATATAGAAGGGATCATCTGTCTTTGCTTTCCCAGCTCTAGGACTACATGTGTAAACTACCATGCCAATTTTTTTTTTTTTTTTTTTTTTTGTGGGTGATAGGCATTGAAGTCAGATCCTTAGCAAATAATTTACCAATTCAATCATCTACCTAACGCCTTATTCTTGATAGATAAAATTATTATTTTATATTTAGAATAAACTGTGGAATTATTTATTAAAAGTTGTTTATAATAGTATATAAACAATTACTGAATTATACATATTATTTCTTTAAAATAAATTAAGAATATTTAAATAGTTGTCACTCAACTTACAGATATTGTAATAGTGTATCTATATGTTGGAAGGTAATGGAACCTGGCTAGAAATATTGGAATTGAAAGTTAATTGTAAATTGTTGTACAAGCATATAATTCATAACAAAATATTTTATGTGACAATATGTATATTAGGTAAATATAGTTATATATTAAGAAAAATTTAAAGATAATTTATGTTAGGTTGGTTATTTTTATATTTTTTCCTTCCATGTAAACTTTTAAGTATCAAAATCCTGCTTGTACACCAGACTTAGTGTACAGGTATGTCATCCGAGCTACTTGGGTGGCTGAGGCCGTAAGTGTAAAGCAAGCCTACATAAGACATTATATCAAAATTTTAAGATATTTTCTTTTTAAAAGAAGATTTTGGATACAACACACTAGTGGAATTGTGCTTTTCTAGCATATGTATTCTAGATTCAAACTTTAGTACCTACCACCCTCCCCCCAAAAAAATAACCTAAAAAAAAGAATCCCTCCCCATCAAAAATAGGTATACCATTAAAAATATTTTTTAAGTTGTTTGACTTTCTATTATATGCCGTATAGCTGGCTGACATTCCAATTTATCATTTTTTTCTGTTTTCCTGCCTCGTTCATTTTCATTGAGATTGACATATTGGAAACGAAATCATGTCTCCCCTACATTCCCAGCATACACACAAAAATACAAAATGTAGCCCCCCACACACAGACAAACAGAAATATAAATCCTTCATAGTTACCGGCCACTTTGGAAGAGCCTGTTTCTCAGCTAAAATGTTTTTCTTGACATTCGGGTCTCATTTCTTTTATTCTTTTTTGGACATGATTCAGCCATTTGCATAGTTATAACTTCTACATTGGAATTAATACTTACTGATGTCAATAAACTAGGCAATACTTCAATTATGAACCAATAATTAGGAAATTATATGGTGCTACTAATTAGGCTATTATCTAGATTAAGAATTAATGTGACTGGGTGGTGGTGGCACAAGCCTTAAGTCCCAGCACTCAGGAGACAGAGGCAGACAGACCTCTGTGAGTTAGAGGACAGCGTGATCTCCAAGGTTAAGTTCCAGAAAGGCTCCAAAGCTACACAGAGAAACCCTGTTTCAAAAACCAAATGGGGAAAAAAAGAACCAATGTGAAAAATTTCTATTTTCCTTGCACCTGTTGAACAAGTGCCCTTGGGCTGCATTGAGAGAGTGTTTGAATGGACAGTTACTGCAATAAAGGAAAGGGATGCTGACCATAATCCTTCGTGTACCAGAGTTCTTATCAAACAAGGACCAATGGGATAGCTCAGAGGGTAGAAGTACACATCCTGCAAGCCTGACAACCTAGTTCCATGCCTGGGACCAGTGGTAGGAGGTAAGAACGATCTCTAGAACATTGCCACTGAAAAACACATGCATACTGTCATGAATACACACACACACACACTCGACCCTACCTACACACACCACATATACCTCATACCACACACATAACTCCCCAAGAACACCTCAGCATATCTCCCCTACATTCCAAGCATATTCACAAAAATACACACTGCACCCTTCCACCCACCCACACACACAGAAATATAAATTCTTCATAGTTACTGACCACTTTGGAAGAGCCTGATTCTTAGCTAAAATGTTTTTCTTGTCATTTATTTCTCATTTCTTTTATTCTTTTTTTTTTTTTTTGGACGTGATTCAGCCATTTGATTAGTTATAACTTCTACATTGGAATTAATACATTATGATGTCAGTAAACTAGCCAATAAATACTAATGTTCTTGCTCATAACTATGAAATAAAATAAAGAATTATTACCTGTTTCATGATGGCTCACATTCTTAAGTAGGGCAAGCTTTTCAGGTAGATATTTTTTTTCACAAAAATGTAAATATTTCCAGAGAGTCATGAGTAAGACCAGAATAGCATCTTAGAAAAGAGAAACTCAAAGGACACAATCTAGCTAACATCAAGGAGATTAAGAAGTTGCAAATTCAGAATTTTTGTGGCAACTTGATTTTTTCCAGAAGTTGTAATGGTAATGCAACTGTGCTGTGCAATTGTAATGCAAATGTACTCTGTAACTGTGCAGTGCAACTGTAATGCATCTGTGCTGTGCAACTCTGCTGTGCAACTGTAATGCATCTGTGCTGTGCACATTTCCACTCAAAGATTGTACTATTCACTCAGCCAGCATTTATGTAGCTCCACTGCTAAGTCAGGAGTTTCACTGGGCATTGAGAGCACAGTGTCTTGTGGCTGAACACTGCTGGCAGTTACTTTCTGCAAAGTAAGTATTGATCAGTGGGTTTCATCACTTATATTGACATCAATCATCTGTTAGTATTTACCTGAAGGGCTGTGTGTGTGTGTGGGGGGGGGGGTCTGGAGCTGCTTCTGGGCTCAATAACAAAATACTGCAGTCATTTATAACCATGATTGTGAGCGTGGGCAGGCAGATAGATGCTATTGGTATCCAGTACAATATTTGTTGGTTATTTTTACTCTATATCACATGACTTTTTACTTTCAAAGTAGCATTTTATAACATGGTATACTTATGCAGAAATCAATGTGATTGGACTCATGGCCAATTATGGGATATATAAAATCTAGAAATGAATTAATGAATTACAAAGGTTTGATTTTGCATTTACTTACCCATCACTTTGCCCTTTGCTTTGCAAAGAGCTTAGCAAGGCTCAGATTCTTGAAAGTCTCACTCCTGTCTCCATCATATCTCTTTTTTTAAAAAAAATTAATCCTCAGGCATCATGATTGAAACTTCCAAAGGTTAAATGTACAAAAAATAATTGAATAAATATGAAATTTCATTTTGATTATAAGTAATTACCATCTGTGTCATAAAAATCTACCTTTACATCTACCCATATATGCCAAGTAGCATAAGAATTATGATAATATTTCCATTAGATATTAGCAGTGTGGACCTCATTAAATGCCTGATAAGAATCTGATGCATGAGCGATGTATATGTTTCTAAAGTGTTTTCCAACATTGGAAACATTCATGAGAAGTAATAGTAATACTTCACAGTTGATCTGCCTTCTAGGCGGCAGTGGCTTAACAAAACCTGGGCATGTTCTCACGTCTCAAAAAGTAATGAGAAGTCACCAATCAGTAACGAACTTAGCCTGTGATCATGGCGCCTAAGGCTGGCTTCTCTGCTTCCCTTTTGTGGCTCTCCAGTCTGAGCCTCTGGTAACTTGGAAGCAGTTTCAGCTGCTCCATTGCACAATGGAGGGACAACAATGAACAGCAATGTGTTGGCTACTACGACATTTCTTAAAGGGTGCATTTCAAATATTCTCATCCCAGAGAATATGGTAGGCACATGAAGTGAGGCATTTTCCTTATTGAACCATTTGACACATGAAATTCTACCCCATAAATATAGACAATTATTTTGTAAGCTTAAAACAAAAGAAATTTTGTTAGAACAAGATCAGATTTGCTAGTCTTTACCAGGCTTACAATTATTAGAGAAACAAGAAAATATCAGGTGATTGTGTGGTTATCTTGAGCAAAACTCGAAATTACTTTGTGAAGCATTGATTTATTAATTCCCATTTTTATTCATTTTAATTTACTAGACTGTTGGTAAGTATTTTTCAAGT